>NC_087346.1:91497196-91800227 GCF_030014295.1 Loxodonta africana
TGGCCCTGGATAGTAGAGGCCCTATATATACTGAGGCTATATGAACTGTCAGAAGACTAGAATTTATGTTTTCTATGGAAATATTCAAATATGAGAAAAGAAAACAAACTTTTGAATAAAATCAATATACATGTGTGGTTGAGAGCGCACATGTGTCAGTAGGTCAAGAACCCTCTATTCGTTTCTGCTTTCTTAAAAAAAATTATTGTTTTTGTGTCCTGGTTACTATGAATTAATTTTGTCTCACTTGTCTGCTCTTTTAAATAGAACAGGATGATTTTTTTTCCTCCCAATGTTTTGGACTTGGGAGCCTTGAAGTATAATCTTAGTTTTACTTTGCTTTAGTTTTCATTTGGGAGTGGGTTGTAGAAGCAACAAAATAAAAGCTGAATGTATAATAAGAGTGAGGAGACTCATTAGGGTTATGGCTGGGAACACTCTGTGTCTCATGGACACCGTCTGAGTTTTAGATTTTCATTTGGACAAAGAAACTAAATGATTCTTCACCTCTCTGCCAAATCTGAAATTACACAATTTGCAGGTATGTGGCTTCTGACTGGAGGGGACTTCCATTTGGAAGCATTTTCACGTCATTCTTGATAGTGGGAAGTTGAGAAGGAACAGAATACAAGACAGTTAAAAACAAGGTAAAAGCAAACAAGAAAATGAACATGTATTCACACACACACAAAAAATAATACAATTAAAATAATCGTTACTTCTTTGTGGATTGATCTAAATTAAACAATCAGCCTTTTAATAAAGGTGAGTGTCTCTATGTTCTAATGATTAAAACAGAAGTATTATAGGAAAAAATAGTTCCTGTTCATGTTTTATGAGACCCAATTACATGCCAGGTATATAGAATACAATTTAATCCTGAGAATGACCCTGCCAGAAATATGCTGTTATTTGTATGTTTTAAAAAAGGAAATAGAGGCTTATGTAGATTAAATATGTTTTCAAAGACCTGTCAGTTAGTAGTTAGCTTCAAATAGTTTTGTTAGGCTTCAATGTATATTATCATTGAGAAAAAACATACTGATTATTCTAAGCTCTCAGAATGCATTATGATTTTTTTTAAATTAAGAATACATAAAATTTAATTTTTAGTGTAATGTAAGGAGAAATATATAATGAAAAGTCAAGCATAGAGGTGATTTTAGCACTGATGTAATGAGAATAATAGCGTACTTATTTTGAAAAATAAAATTCAAAGACCAATATTTGATGATAACTAGAAATAACCCTAATATTTAGATACATGCATATTCTGTAATACTTGGAAAATCACAACTGAATTCCAGATTGCATAATTATTTTATAATTTGTATAAGTGATTTTTTTAATTGGAAAAGTTATATTAAATTGGGTAGAATTATATGAAATTGCTAATATGTGATTATTCTAAAGTATAAAAATGATAGTTTTAGATGACCCAAACTAATATATCTACTATCAAGCATTGTTAATAATTATAAGGAAAATATAACTCCAAACTCAAATCCCCTAAAAGGAGTTTCCTCTTCCCTTCCTTCCCCCCACTCTCCTCTTGTCTCCTTCTCTTCTTTTTCCCCTCCCTTATCTCTTTTCTTCTTTCTTTTTTTGGAGGGGAAACAGTACTTTTATCATTCCCAAAATGGTAACTTCCACATTTAGTGTATTTGCAATGAAAACAAACAAAAAAAGGCTGATTTTTATTTTTTTTTTAGTTTTAGAATTATACATTTTATTAGTTTTACATATTAAGGCCAAAAAACCAACCAAACCAAACCCAGTGCTGCCAAGTTGATTCCGACTCATAGCGACCCTATAGGACAGAGTAGAACCACCCCATAGAGTTTCCAAGGAGCACCTGGTGAATTCAAACTGCTGACCCTTTGGTTAGCAGCCGTAGCACTTAACCACTACGCCACTAGAGTTTTGTAAGGCCAAAAGAGGAGCTAAATATGTGCCTGGTTGCTGTATGTAGACAAATACATGTTTCTACTCTTAAGTTGTCTAATTAGTTTCTAATGCATGACTTAATTTTAAATGCTTCTTAGAGCCTGTACATTTATAAGTATTAATTAAAATAAACAGTTTATGTTTTCTGTATAGAAATAACAGATACTCAACTAAATGCAACTGTGGTCTCTAATAATCCTCAGGTTTTCTGTTGTTTCCACAGAAGCCTTACTTGCTTTGGTCCTGAAGACAAAACAATTTGTACTGTTTTTATTTGTCATCTGCTATTTCAGTGTCTCTACTGCTAAAGTAAATCTATCCTGCTTAAACCCAGGAAAGCACTGACTACCTTAACTCTTAATATGGTAATTAAAACACACTTGGCACATATTTTTCTTCACTGAAGTGATATTTCACCTTGAAAAAAACTCTGAGGCCCAACTCCAGACAAGATTAAAAACCAGGTTTTTTTTTTTCTCTAATTCCTAATCATACTTTTTAGAGCCACTTCACTCTTACAATGCTTTTATTACATCTACCTACATTCTATCTGAATTTCCTTGTTTTTTTCCTCCATTATAAATTTTCTCTATTATAAATTTATTACAGTCATTTAAATACCTTTACTTCTTGAAAGAACTTTAAGGCATTGAGAGTTGTCTTTAATGTTGTTACTACTTTCTGCCTCTTCCAACAGAAGGCATTTGATTCTGTTACCTCAGAACCAAAGGTCAGGAAATGGCATTATTGTCATATATAAGAACATTGCCTGACTTATACATAGTTCTTAAATTAATGTAGGGATATTTCAGTACAATTAGTCCATCCTTTTTTTTTCTCTCTTTTCATTAGATATATTTATGATCTAATTTTATCCTCACAGAAAAAACCCTCTGAGGTAGGTACTATTTTTAAGCTTTACAGAAAAACCAATAGACACAAAGAGGTTAAGTAACAGAGATTACCATTAGTAAGAAGTGGAGTTTGGATAAAAACCTAGGCCGTTTGTTCCAAAATCTCTACTCTTAACCATTACACCACACTGGTAATGGAGACAACAGTAAATTTTGTTTTATAAGCATTTAATTTTTTTCCTTGACTTTCCCATCAAGGCATAACCAGTTAAAAATAAAAAAAGGCTGTATTTTTAGTAATTATGTGAAAGGTAAATAAATATTTAATGTAACAGTATTCTAATAGGTAGAATGCTCTTTTAATTAAAAACCTCAGGAATATTTATGCACTCAATTTTTTTTTCTCTTAGAAGGGCAATATTTCAAATAGAAAGAATTTCCATTAAGAATTATATTTACATGTATGCAAAATATATCCTAAAATAAACATGAATTGTTATGAAGTAACATAGCATGATTTTATTTAAAGACTGTATGGCAACTAATATCAACAACTACATTCATATTAAAGGTAGTAGAAACCATGTAATACTAGGTATTCAGTTTTGCTCGCACATACTTCCTCTTGTTTCTTTCGCTACTTTTAAATATGCAATAGGGAAAAGCTGCTGTTTTGTTCACATTTGAGCACTCTTTTTCTGAAGGGGAGAACCTGTGTGATGCCATGCCACTCAATTATTTAAAAAGACATTTATCCTTAAATTTGACAAGGTTATTTTTTTTGAAATATAGATTTAAAATGTTTTTACTTTAAAAATACAAAAGTCTAAATAGTAGTTTAAACATTATAGTTAAAACATTGAAGATTTACATTTCCATTTGAAGAAAATTTATCTTTTCAGCAAACACTATGATGTCCATCCAACAGTGATCTAGTCACAAAAAAAAGTGTTATATTTTGAATAAATTGGTAAAAGTTTATATTTGAAGAAGATACTCTCATTACATGTTTTAGTTGTGGTTTGTTCACTCAGTTCATTTTTTATTACTGTATTAATTATTTTTATTTAATTTAAGAAAATTTTATTAATTTAAGAAGATGGAAAATTCTGGTTACATGAATAAAAAGCTTGGATATAAGCATTAGGAATTCTGAGTCTAGTCAGATTGATCATATGTTGATATTTCTGGCTGACATTTCTTTGAAGTATGAATAAATAAAAAAATATTTATTCATACTTAATATATTATATATATTTGATCTACTTTCTTGGAAAATGAAAAATTATAATTTTATGTGAAAAAATTAATAGCAAACATATCTTCTTAATTTAACAAAACCAAATTTTATACATTTTAGAGTGTGATAACTACAAACTGGAGGGAAAAGTGCTGGACCACATTCAAATTAGCTTTATTGTTCTATAATATCTTACTGGAGTACAAGGTTAATTAGTACCATAGGCAATATGCATTATTCATCACTGCAATCAGACTTTTATTCTGCTGGGTCTTTATCGACTGCGAAATGTTGTTCTTCTAACAAAACCTTGATAAACTATTGTCATATATAATCTTACTGAATTATATTGGTGATATATACATTACCTCAGATGCTTTAAATAGTCCAAAGATGGCATTCTCATCTAGAAAAATAGGCAGTAATATTAGAGACCAATGATCTCTTCTATATGAGGACATAAACATTCAATACAATAAATATAAACTGTTGTTGTGTACCGTAGATTCTTTTTTTTAATTTAATTTATTTTCTCTGTATGTATCATATAGAGAAAGCTTTGGTACTATGTTGATGGCAATAATTTCTCATTAAATATTGGATATTCAATTTTTCCCTACATATTTACAAAATTATTATTTTTTTCTCTCTTATTAGATAGAAAATAAAATACTTGAATGCAAGGACCTTATGTGTCTTGTCTGTTGTCATATTAGCAGCTCATCATAAAACAATGACTGGCCTATTGCTTAGTTTTAATGAATTAAATGAATTTAAGTAACACTGATGTACATTTTCAAATAAAAAAAGTCTACGAATAGTGCGAAGTTTTATTATAGACTTAAAAACAGGGAAAGAACCTTTTGACTCAGTTGTGGTTCATATTTTTCCTTGCTCTGACGTAGAGGAGACAGAGAAGAAAGGAAGAGTGAGGATAATGACAAAGGCAAAATAGAAATAATTATTTATTACGTAATTCAAAGTTGTAGAGTGAAAGAATGGCCATTAGGCATTCTACACCTATGCAGACTTTTTAAGAAATATAGGTAAGTTTCTCCTTTTCATTCATTGTTCAGAGGTCAGATAATTAAGACTACACAGGAGCAGCACAGCTGTGAGCCAGTTGCAGGAGATATTGGTATGTGGTTTTAGCTTTTGCACTTTCTCCAGGAACTGTACAAGTTAGTTTCATAGATTTTTGTCTCACCTTTATTCATCTGGAGACCAGTTATCAGAAAAGTTCAACTGCAGCAAAGTGCTTCACCTACTTCTTTTTGATAATTTGTCCATAACCAAATTATCTTTTTGTATAGGGTAAGATTGGGAAAACCTTTTTGATTTTCTTCCCCCGAGAATGATTCGGTCTTTGTCTTCTAGAGGAATAGAAAATATTTGGTGAACAAGGAATAATTAATTTTATTTAACTGATGCAAGTTTTCCATCTAACTTAGTTTTGGTCTAAAATTTAAAATGGAAAGATACAAGATGTAGTTATAAATAACTATTCCCTTGCCTCTACCTAAGAATAGAATTGTGGCACCCAGAAAATTAGTTATAAGTTGTTTGTCTCATGGAATTTCCACATGTATTTAAAGTATCACATTATGAGTGTTGGTTTTAATCTGTTAAACTGTTGTTGCTTTCCTTCAGAACATGTTGAAGATTTCTTTAATTTATTTTTCCAATTTCATCAGGACAAGTTTAACGCACCCTGGCCCTAGCTGGTTGAGGAAGAAGGCTGTTCCTGTAGGCATCATATTGCCAACAACCAAAAAAATATATATATAATTTATACACAACACAGAAACATACATACACATTTCCACAAATCAGAACATAAATGCTTTGTGCTTTTTTTAACTAAACTTTGTTAGTTTAAGTGATAAAATTTCAAATGTCAGTGTAAAAAATTAAAAACCCATTGCCATCAAGTTAATTCAGACTCACAGAATTAGAGTAGTGATTTTCAAAACTGGATTTCCTGAACATTTTCTCCTGTCCCTAAATATTTTTGTTAGAATGTTTCCATTTTATGTTTTAATTTCCATGAAAATCTAAAGAAGTAATGTAAATATATTCTAAGTCTGAGTCCTGGCTGAATATGAATTTCTTTTAGACCTACTCTTGCATTGTTCAAAGTAATGTTACATTAATTATTCAGGGTAAAGTTAAATGATTGGAATCAGGTAATATATACATAATGCATAACCAAGTTAAACCCAAATTATAATAATGTTCGATGTATGAATGGAGGGTTCACACACATTCAAATACAAAATAATTGAATCACCACTTTCTGTTGAACTTAAAAAATCCTCATGTATTTTGAGATAGTACAATCAAAAAAGGCAATTTAATTTTAGCAAACTATCTTATCACATTAATTGGTAGTGTTCATTTGAATTTTGTTGGGTTTTTTTTGTATTTGTAAAATTGGTTTTATATGTATATCAGCTATAAGTTAACAGTTTTATTTTTAGGTTAATATTTGTATCCATTAAGTAAGGTAATAATAAAATGTTTTAAATAGTTTAGATTAATACTGAAAGTTAATACTAATGTACTTTTAAAAAGTGACTGAATTTTATTCATATTTTAGAATTCGGTTCTAAAATTATCTCAAGGTCTCTCTTTAAAATGAAATTGTTTATTATTAGACTTAGGACTTTAGTTTATGCACATTTACCATCAACTATATATCCTTAATAGCATGGATCAGACTTTCAAATAGTAGAAGCAATTTTTTGATCTTTGTTACACAGTCAGTGTTTGTACTTGTCAGAGTTACTTGCTCTTTAATTGAGAGTCACTAGAAAAAAATCTTCAGCATTTAGACTTGCCCATGTCTGCATTGTTAGCCTAGTTTAAGAGGTTCTGTTACTGTGGGTTTGAAATTACTATGCTGAGAAATGGCAGAATTTATTTTACTTTTCTTAATTGGCACATGATTGGTCGGAGGTCAACGTTTTGAAAAATGGGAATGTTTAACTTTGAATCACCCTGACTGGAAATAGTAGATTTGGTCCCACACAGTTTAAAACTAATAATCTAATACAGGGAGAAACAAATATAATGAATATAATTAGGAATTATATTCCAAATTTTATAATTAGAAAATTTTTGCAAAATGTTATGAAGTATCAATTTTGTATCAATTTCATGTATATAGCAAAACATCCCCAATGTAATTTTATTCCTTTTCTTGTCAATATGTATGCATCTCACATTGAAACTGCTCAAGGTACGGAGCCACAGTCCTGAAGTGGCAGTTTGCGGTATACATATTATGCATATTGTTGTTGTTAGTCGCTGTGGAGTCCATTCTGACTCATGATAACCCTATATGTGCAGAATAGAACCGCTCCATAGGAAGCTGCTCCATAGGAGCTGTTGGAAGCAGATGTCCAGGCCTGCCTTCTGAGGTGACTCTGGGTGAATTTGAACTGCCAGTCTTTTGACTAGTAGTTTAGTGTTTAACCATTTCAGCCACACAGGAACTCTCACACTGTGTGTATCTATGTCTATATACATCTGGATCTATAGCCACATGGATCTATATGTGTATCCATTTATCTTAGTGTAGATACAGATCTAGTCCCCATCTCTTTGTCTATACTCTACACACAGATACACCTTTTTTTTCTATTCTACCTTGTAATTCAGCCATACCTACTAGGAACGACACTCACGGCATAACTAATGAGATGAAATAGTAGACATTTCACATTCTCAAGCCACACTGCTTACTCAGTTAATTTGTAGTTAAAGAAAAAAAATTCCCATCAGTTTTTTTTTTTTTAAACTATAAAAAGATTTTTAAAAGCCTAAAGAAATTTCCTGCTGGCTATATAATTATGATTTATATAGCAATCTCCTGTACATAGACAAAGAGGCAGTCATTTGAACAGAACAAAGGGATGCTATGTGGCTTAAAATCAGGAAAGGCGTGTGTCAGGGTTATATCCTTTCACTATACTTATTCAATCTTTATGCTGAACAAATAATACAAGAAGAGGGACTATATGAAGAAGAACACAGCACCTAGGAGGAAAACTCATTAACAACCTGTGATATGCAGATGACACAACCTTGACTGCTGAAAGGAAGAGGACTTGAAGCACTTACTAATGAAGATCAAAGACCACAGCCTTCAATAAGAATTATACCTCAAAATAAAGCAAACAAAAATCCTCACAACTGGGCCAATAAGCGATATCGTGATAAACAGAGAAAATAATTGAAGCTGTCAAGAATTTTATTTTACTTGGATCCACAGTCAATGCTCATGGAAACAGCAGTTAATAAGTCAAGCAACTTATTGCATTGGACAAATATATTTAGAGTGTTAAAAAGCAATGATGTCACTTGAGAACTAAGTTGCCTCTGATCCAAGCCATGATATATTCAGTCACCTCATATGCATGTGAAAACTGGATAATAAGTAAGGAAGATCAGAGAAGAATTGATGCATTTGAATTATGGTGTTGGTGAAGAATATTGAAGAATATTGTACCATGGACTGCCAGAAGAATGAACAAATCTGCCTTGGAGGAAGGACAGCCAGGATGTTCCTTACAAGCAAGGATGTCAAGACTTCATCTCACATACTTTGGACATGTTATTAGGAGGGACTAGTCCTTGGAGAAAGACATCATGCTTGGTAAAGAACCGACTCAATGGTACCTTACAACAACATAGCAATTTCTGTCTTAAGTCAACCAAATAAATAATTGGTTCCCACATTATGCTGCATTTTCTAAAGTCTAATTGAAATTCAAATTACTAAAGCCTGTCCAAGCCCCTTGCCATCTAGTCGATTCCAACTCAGAGGCCCTATAGGACAGAGTAGAAACTGCTCCATAGAGTTTCCAAGGAGCACCTGATGGATTCGAACCGCTGACCTTTTGGTTAGCAGCCGTAGCACTTAACCACTATGCCACCAGGGTTTATTTGATTATTTCCAAAAGTAAACTTTTACAATTTTAATAACAAGCTTTAGCATTTTACATCTGTGTGAAATTCTCTATATAAGAAAACTATAATTATGGGTTCTGGAAATGTCTTAGAATTGGTTAAAGGAAACATTAAACCTTTGTCTAATTCCAGTTTCACATTTTCTTTAGTTTATTGCTAACATGTTACCTATGTCTTGACACTAAATATTGTCTATGTAGTTGTAGGTGGACCTGAAATACACGTTTCCTATGTTTCCTTTCTGATAAAGTAACAAGACTGCTTTTTTTGTGAGGTAAATATTTATCCCAAAAAATATCTGTGGTTAGGGCTAAGGCTATATAAAGAAGAATGTTTTATGAGAAACTCAGTAGATAACAAGACTTGATAGATGGATAAAAAAAGATACATAGGTAAATAAACAAACAAACAAAAAAAAAAACGCTGCCATGGAGTTGAATCTGACTTATAGGAACCCTGTAGGACAGAGTATGCTGCCCCATAGAGTTTCCTAGGCTGTAATTTTTTCAGAAGCAATATGCTACACCTTTCTTCTGTGGAGTGGCTGGGCATTCGAACAACTGATCTTCCGGTTAGTAGCTGAGTGCTTAACCACTGTGCCACCATGGCTCACTTACAGAATTATATAAAGAGATATATATTAAGTATGTAGATATAAAACCCATTGCCATCCAGTTGATTCCGATTCATAGTGACCCGATAGGACAAAGTAGAGCTGTCCCATAGAGTTGCAATGGATCAGCTGGTGGATTTGAACTGCTGCCTTTTTGGTTAGCAGCCGTAGCTCTTAGCCACTGCACTACTAGTCCTCTAAGTAAATATATACATATATATAAAAAACCAAACCCATTACCCTTGAGTCATTTCCCACTCATAGCGACCCTATAAGACAGAGTAGAACTGCCCCATAGAGTTTCCAAGGAGCACCTGGTGGATTCTCACTGCCAACATTTTGGTTAGCAGCCATAGTACTTAACCACTATACCATCAGGGTTTCCTCTAATTATAAAAAACCGAAAACCAAACCCAGTGCCGTTGAGTTGATACCAACTCATAGTGACCTTATAGGACAGAGTAGAATTGCCCCATAGAGTTTCCAAGGATCGTCTGGCAGATTTGAACTGCCGACCTCTTGGTTATCAGCCATAGCACTTAACCACTATGCCACCAGGGTTTCCTCTAATTATATAGATATGGGTATATTGATATGTAGATATGGACATCTGTTGTTGTTCTTCTTCTTAGGTGTCATCAAGTCATTTCCGACTCATAGCAACCCTATGTACAACAGAACGAAACACTACCCTTCCAGCGCCATCCTCACAATCATTGCTCTGTTTGAGCCCATTGTTGCAGCCCTGTATCAATCCATCTAATTGAGGGTTTTCCTCTTTTTCATTGACCCTCTATTTTAACAAGCATGATGTCTTTCTCTAGCGATTGGTGCCTCCTGATAACATATCCAAACTATGTGAGAAGAAGTCTTGCCATCCTAGCTTCTAAGGAGCATTCTGGCTGTACTTCTTCCAAGAAATTTTTTTCTTTTTTGCAGTCCATGGTATATTCAATATTCTTCACCAATATCACAGAGGCATCAGTAGATATCTACATCCCAAGAAATAACATTGTCATTCATTGAAATTCTTTATAACTAACTTCCACTTAATTATTTGATAAATATTAATTGAAGCCAACTAAGTGCTATGTAATATTTTACTAATTTTGGAGGACACAAAGGTGAAAAAAGAACTAAAGGTCCCTGAGTTCATGGAGACTATTTCTACAAATTTACAAATTTGTAACCTACCAGACAGGTATGACAGAAATGTGACAGACTTTTGTAAAGGCACTTGAACTTTATGCTAAGTACATGCTTTCCATTTGACCCTTTTTCTTTTAACTGAGCTCTAGAAATTGTGGCAGGATTTCTACTGATATTTTGGGGTCCAGGTATTTAGTTGTATTTCTTCACGTATTAATGTTTCTGTCTAAAATTAAACAGCTGTTGTAAGTAATTTAGCCTATTTGAAATTAAAGTATGAATAATGGTGTATATACACTGGGTTTGGGTTTTTTATAGAATATTTGCTTAAAACTTTTTTATCGGCAGAGGACTAATAAGTAAATTGGGCTTAAATTATAATCATGTAAATTAATTGAAGTGGGATGGCTTTTCTGCGTTAGTCTCTAAACAACACGTCAGTTACTTACGAGCCTCACTAAGTGTCTAGTAACTTATTTAACATACTACTGTTATATTACACATAAATACAGCAGAATTGTTTAATCTCATAAAAATGATGTAATCCTTTCTGATTTATAAATGCTTTTGAGGTGCATTGTGTAATTATTCCATGAATGAACATAGCTAAAAATATTAAAGAATGTTTCTTGCAAATACTGAGGTCTAGTGGTTAAAAACGGTCCTTTAAAAATAAAAATTTTCCCACGTATTTGGTTGATATAAAATTTACTCTTAAATAAAAAGATGACAATTATAATGGTGGCAAACGAAGCCCAAGTCTGTGTTCCGAAGTCAAATAATATTTATATCTACATATGCATATATTTAAAAACCCTACCTTGATAAATGTTTCTTAGCAAATGCTTGATTCTTTTGTTGAAAGTTAAATGCACACTCAAACATTCTATCAACAACAGTGATGGAAAGTTTCATGGGTTTGAGAAAAATGGGATTTCTTTTGCCATTTCTAGGGAATATAAAATGTATACCTTTATGCGTGGAAAGGGAGTGTCATTCAAACTGATGGACATGGTGTAAGCAGGCAAGGGACTAAGCATTTGCATCAAGTAGGAAGTCAAGGCCTCAACTCCCAGCGGTGCTACTCCAAATGCTGCCTGTCCTAACATCAGGAGCTTTTTTTGTATGTCTAGGGTAAAAGAGCTCCCAGGTGGATGGAGTTACAGAATAAGTGACAACCCGAAGTAAGAAATGAAGAAAATATTACAAAGTTTTGTGGTGAAAGCAGGGAACTTTTAGTTTTTTATTTTTTATGTTTTTTATAAGAAAATACTTGCATAGTTTAGCAATTATTTGGAAATAATATTTCTCTTATTTGGAAAATTCCAATTGCTGGCCTCTATATATTTTTTTTTTATATTCAAACACTACCTTTTGAGGTACAACAGATGATTTCATTATGTTTGAATACACTTGTTGTGTTTATATATATTGTGCTAGATTCTGTAGAGCGTATCATTCTGTAAGTGCTCACTTCTTAAGTGCCCAGTACATTGGATACATCAAAGTTAGAGAGGGGTGATTGTGAAGATGCTACATATATGTAACTTGTATTACTATTGCACTTTGCCAGTTTTCCCAAATGGATGAAGAGGTCCACATTAAGGATATTCCTAGAAACCAAAAGTTCAGGTCAAAATTTATGAGATTTCTATTAGATTAATAGATACTTTATAAAGTGTTATTTAGAGCTAAATCTGATTATAGATTTCAGCCCTTCATAGGAGGAAGGGAAGGAGTGGTGACACAATTTATGTGAGAACATAAATTACTATAATGCTTCCACCCCTTTACAGAGAGCGTTAGGGAAAAAACAGAGATCTTTGAATAGTTTTACTAACTGGTAAGAAGAAATACAGGCGGAATGATCCTTAGAAGCTAGAAAGTCAAGACTTCATCTCACGTCCTTTGGACATGTTATCAGGAGAGATCAGTCCCTGGAGAAGGACATCATGCTTGGTAAAGTAGAGGATCACAAAAAAAAAAAAAAAGAATCTTTATGGGGTGGATTGACACACAGCTGCAACAATGTGCTCAAACATTGTGAGGATGGCACAGGACCGGACATTGTTTCCTTCTGTTGTGCATAGGGTCACTACCTAACAACAGCAACAACATTCAGGTAAACTCACATCTTCTTGTTAAGTAAGGGAAGTAGTAGGTAGAGAGCAGATGATTTTTATATCCTGAAGTTGTAAAGAGGACAGTTTTGAGCATAAAGAAAAGGAGGTGGTACATAGAGGGCTGATCAGCTTGGTGGGAACCCAAAAATTTGAATTGATGAACATCCAAGGTGGTGATCACTTGTTGTGGTTATTGTTGTTAGGTGTTGTCAAGTAGATTCCAACTGATAGCTCCACCATGTGATAGAGTAGAACTGCCCCATAGGGTTCTCTTGGCGAAAATTTTTACAGAAGCAGATCTCCAGGTTTTTCTCCTGTGGAGTCGCTGGGTAGATTCGAACCTACCTCCAACCTTTCAGTTAGCAGTTGAGTGCTTAACTGTTTGGGCCACCAGGGCTAAACAATAAAAAAAAAAAAAAGAGATGTTATGTATATATATATATATATATATATAGCCTGCTAAATTTTATTGGGAAAAATGATTATGGCATTTCACGTTGAACTTATCTCTGATCTACTCACTTATGCCAATTTTTGTGTGCTTTATACTGATTCTTCCCTCCTAAAATTGCTTGGTTCTTGTTTTCCTAATTTTACCCTTTTCTATGATTGAAGATATTTCATACCACAATTTACAGCTCACTGTTTCTTTTTTTCAGATTGTATTTATCCAAATTATACCACTGGACTAGCCTCTTTACCTTGTTTCTAGAAGGGACAATATTTTTCAGAAAACCAGATATTTCAGGTATCACAATTTCCCGAACTCTGATCTTGAACTGAAGGAAGGTGGGATGCCAGAGAGCCTACCTGAAGTTACATGTGTTTTATAGGAAGAATCAGTTGGCAATGACACTTTCAGAGCAGTGCTCAGCATTGCTGGAGTGTGACTAAGGCATTCTACCACTCTCTGAGAACAGTTTTAATGGTGACATAGTATTTCACTATATGTATATCCAGTAACTAAACCATTTGCCTTTGAGTTGATTCTGATCTATGTATGTCACAAGAGAACTTTGCTCTATAGGGTTTTCAGTGGTTGGTTTTTTTGACAGTAGGTCACCAGGCCTTTCTTCTGAGGCACCTCTGGGTAGACTTGAATCTCCATCCTTATGATTAGCGGACAAGCGAGTTAACCTTTTGCATCATTAGCAATTTATTTGGCCCGCTTCCTGTTATTGGACATTTAGATTACTTTCTCTTCTTTGTGGAATAAAATTTCAATAAATTCTATTTACATGAAAATTTGCCCATATCCCTAATTATATCCTTAACATAGCATCTTAGGAATATGAATGTGTGTGTCTGAGTATTTTCAAAGCTTTTGAAATATATTAAAATATCCCTTTCAGAACTGTTGCATAATTATTTCACAAATAAATGAGATTGAAGGACACACTATGTTTATCTATTTCTAGTTCCCTAAACACATATGCTTGTCATATTTCATCTATATAAGCTGAGAAAAACTCTTTTTCAGAAACATGAATTTAGTACCGCAATTGCTACACAGACTTTTCAGCTAACATATGGTTTATTATACTATTAAAGGTGAAGGAGATTGACATGCATGTCTTTTCTACTAATTATCTATAATCTTTCCTATTATTTCACATATTACTAGGATTTTTCACACTCGGAAACTTTTAGATGTGATCAGGGCTTACATTTAAATATCGAGTCTCAGCTCTGGTTCTAAGCCTATGTTCACCTGAATGCCTGCATTAGAGAATGACTGATGTATTAAAGTGGCAAAATAATTAAAATAAGTGTGATGCTATCTAGTTTTCTCGGTCTGCCATAACAAACTATAACAAAATAGGGTGGCTTTAAAGGAGAGACGTTTACTTTCTCACAATTCTGGAGACTAGAGGACCGGACAACTCAGAGCATCAGCAGGGCCCTACTCTCTTTTTGTTGACCATAGGGGAAGATGCTTTCTTGTCTCTTTCAGCTTCTGGTAGCCCCAGGTGTTTACTGGAGTTCCTTGACTTGTGAATATTTTCTCACAGGTTGTCTTCCCTCTGTGTGTAAACCTGACTCCAAGTCTGTTCGACCTGTTATAAAACACCACTAGAGAAGTACAACCAGAATGCTCCTTAGAAGCCAGGATAGCCAGACTTCATCTCACATACTTTGGACATGTTATCAGGAGGGACCAGTCCCTGGAGGAGGACATCATGCTTGGTAAAGTAGAGGGTCAGCAAAAAAGAAGACCTTTAACAAGATGGACTGACACAGTGGCTGCAACAGTGGGCCCAAGCGTAACCACTGTGAGCATGGTGCAGGACAGGGCAGTGTTTCCTTCTGCTGTGTATAGGGTTTCTATGAGTAGTAACCCACTCAGTAGCACCTAACAACAACAACAACAACAAGAGATAAGCCTAGGACCCAGTCTACTTTGGTATGTTCTCATTCAGTTTAACAGACAAAAAAAAAAAAAAAAAATTTCCAAACAAGGCCACATTCACAGGCACAGTGCTAAGAATTTCAGCGTATCTTTTTGAGGGACACAGTTCAACCCCTAATAGATGCCTTCATTAATAAATAATAAAATTCTTGTATATATATAAGTAGAATGGTTTTGAAAGAAAACCTTCTGAAGATAAAAGCAACCCTTTGTAATCTTGATATGTGCCTGGAAATCAACATCGTCATTTAGGGATGAGGTTTAAAGAGGAACATGGAATATGAGAAATTCACTACCTTTTTTTTTTTTTTTTTTTAAAAGTTTCCAATGGGTGAAAAAACAAACAAAACATACTTCATGGTACAGAATTTAGCTCCATAGTTAGTCTTATTGTATAATTGTATAATCAAATCATTTTCCTCCTTACTCTTTGAGTGTACAAATTTTATCTTCCTCAGAGCTCTGTAAGAAGATCATGTATGAAGCACAAGAAAATGATTCATATTCTGTAGTCGTATTGACATTTGGAATCCACTAAATTCTTCAGTAGGGTCATGGGTTATTTCTAAAGATGTCTTCAGCTACAGGAGCAGAAGAAGAATAGAGAAATAAAAGTACTCTAACTCTTTGTACATCAATATTTACTTCACTTGCAATTTTTTTTTTATTAATTTAAAAATTACAAGAGTTAAGAATGGTGTTGTAAAAAAGCAGGTATTATATACATTATTTTGGACAATTACATTTCTACCATAGAATAGATAATATGATTTTGGAAGGTTTGCCTTCATTTATTGATTTTACAATAATGAAATAATAATTGGAAATGTAGTTTGACTTTGGACACAGACGTTAGATTGATAGCATGGAGCTATCAAGAAACAACCAGAAATTAGATGGCATAGAAAAACAAAGCATAAAAAAGTAAAAGCAGACCTCTTATTTGACCAAAAATACACATTCATTTTAAAAAGTGAATTATACTTAAGACCTTAGAAATCAACTTAAAAAAATTGATAAATTCTTGTGGATGCCACAGTTATAAACTAGGAAACAAATATGGGAAAACATGAATAAAAATGGTAAACTATTTTTAAAAGCAAGCTGTCTTCTTTGAATCAGTTTTATTTATTTATTTTTAAGTCTTATTTATGCCTTGGTGCTGTGAAGCACAAGAAAATCATGAAGCTATAATCTACTGATAGTTTCATTTGCTCTCTCAAACAGTTCCTTGTATTATCTCGAAAAAACATTGTAGTAGTCCTTATTTCAATTTTATGATATTCCATTAGATCTCTTTTGTTTTTATTTTAAATATATATTTAATTTGAATATTTAGGGAATTAAGAGGCTACTGGTGGTTCAGTAGCAGAATTCTCCTTCCATGCAGGAGACCTGGGCCCCATTCCTGGCCGGTATACCTCACACTCAGCACCTTTGTCTATCTGTCAGTGCAGGCTTGCATGTTGCTATTATGTTGAACTGGTTTTAGCAGAGCTTCCAGACTAAGATGGACTAGGAAGAAAGGATTGGCAATTTCCTTCCAATAATCAACCAATGAAACCTTTATGTATCATAAGGGTCCCATCTGAAACAGATTATGGGGTTGATGGAAGACTGGGCAGTGTTTCATTCAATTGTGCATGGGGTTGCTGTGTGTGTGTGTGTGTGTGTGTGTGCAACTTTCTAGCAGCTAAAAACAAGGGAATATAAATTTGTTGATGATTTATTTTTATTTGTATGTGAGCCATATTATGCATTTTACTCATAAGCGATCCATATCACACAAAGTTGGCCATGCTATGCATTGTAATCACTAAGGGTTAATTTTTAAAGCAAGTGCAAGGTAAAATCTCCCTACTCCCATTTTTCATATCCTACTACTCTAGTAAATCTTTCTTTTTCTCTCCCTTTTTTACCTTACTACTTTTTTAAATGAATAGATGTTCTTATAAATAAATTTTCCACACGCTGAGTTTGGAGGAGAAGAAGAAAAATATGATAAATTAACTCTTGATTAAGGCTTTTCTGTTTATAGGTTTTAACTAAAGAAACTATTCTCTGGTCACAGAGTGGAGCTAAAAATCATTCTAATATTTTAAAATATACACAGACAGTGAAATCCTGTCTAGGACAACTATGTTTTGTTTTGTTTTCAGAGATGGATTATTGTAGAATACTCATAATTAGCAATGTCTTCTACAGTGGAAACCCTGATGGTGTATACTCTGTCCTATAGGGTCACTATGAGTTGGAATCAACTCAATGGCAGTGGGTTTGGTTTTTCTTTGGTTTTTCTACCTGAGAAGGTGATAAGATATCTGTTCTTTAGCTGATCATCATCCTACAACAATGACCTTTTCTGTCCTAGAACAATGATACTTAGATGGTTGATAAGGGCTGTTCTAGAAAGAACTAAGGCTCCACTCCAAGGATCAGAAAGAGGAACATTCATATGGGTATGAGGGTAAACCTACCAGGAGGTGACTAAAAACAAAACAAAACAGAAGGCACTTACCCTGAAGAGCCACAACCAGACATAGCAGAAACTGACTATGTCTAGATTCAAAAAGCTGAATGCTACCTTTTGACTTGGTATGGCTCCTTGATTTCATTAGTGCTGCATGAGGTGGAATAAAGTAATCTAATAACATCTGATTTTAAAGCTTTTTGGATCTGAATACTTTATGACTTGCCTAAGGCACTGACTGACCTTGATGTAGTTAGAGTTAAGGGTGTTCTTCTGGGTTCAGTCAGATCTTCCATTGGACATTTTGGACTCTGGATATTTTCATTAGTTAGAAAGGGCATCTTCTACAGCCAGGTGATTTTGAGCTTCTGTCAAATGTTTGATTAAACCCTACTTCACTGTTTTATTTCCAGGACTGAAAGGCGAATAAACAAACCAGAGATAGGAAATTATTGTAGTAGGGATTATAAAATTAATTGATCCTCTACTTCCAGGTATTTAATTTTGAGGTGAAATGGTAAAGCTTCTACCCATATTAAATGTAAAATCTTTTCTTTTTTTACATTTACTTGTATATTCCCATAAAAAATAGATGACTTATAATCACATTTTGTTTTTCTTTCATGTGTGAACTATCTTCCTATTTTTTTAATGCATGTTTTGAATAA
The DNA here is from genome assembly GCF_030014295.1 of Loxodonta africana. NCBI lineage: Eukaryota > Metazoa > Chordata > Mammalia > Proboscidea > Elephantidae > Loxodonta > Loxodonta africana. Next base: position 91,515,645 of record NC_087346.1, read on the forward strand.
GAGTTTAATGTTTATCTTTAATCATCAAAATATCACTCTGTTTTGATAGCTTTTAATTTACCTGGTCCAAATTAAAGTTGCTTTGTAAATACTGATTGTACCCCCCTAAAGAACTGAATTTTAAACCTTAAATGAGAAATTGCCTTAATAACTTGGAGAGGGATGTCTGTAAGCTTTATTTTTATAAAACACTGATTTATTTTTCCTTTTATGATACTTGTACTATTTCACAAAAGTACTTTTCCCCTCTTAATTTTATAGCTTATTGATTTATAGTTTGTTGAACTCAAACATTTTGATGCAATGCCCAATAGAGCAGGATCGGCTTAATAAATGGATTTTACAGGAATCCTTCAGCCGGCGGGTAAAATCTCATCCCCAAGCCAGGTTGAGATCACCAGATCATCAAGGCATTTTCTTCAAAGGCTGTATGTACTTCATGAAGCTGGATTAGTGAGATCAACAGTGTTTGAGATCCCCTGGGCTAATTCTAAGGAGGAGGAGTAGCTGATAAGACTGTTCTACAACCCTGACTCCCTTGCTCCTGTTGGCATCTCACACTTGCTTGAGGCTTGGCATGTTACCACTCACCTGGGATCACCTTATGTTTCTACTGTCTAGGGTCGCTGAGTCAGAATCAACTCAATGGCAGCAGGTTTTTTTTTTTTTTTTTCCTGATCTCTCACATAAAACCGGGAGACAATTGTACCATCTTTCTCAGACTGAGGGTGGTACCCTTTCACCATACCTATTCAATCTGTATGCTGAACAAATAATCCAAGAGGACTAGATGAAGAAGAATGGGGCATCAGGATTGTAGTAGGGCTCATTAACAACCTGCATTATGCAGATGACACAACTTTGCTTGCTGAAAGTGAAGAGGACTTGAAGCACTTACTGATGAATATTAAAGACCACAGCCTTTAGTATGAATTACACCTCAATGTAAACAAACAAACAAACAAACAAAAAAACATTGCCATTGAGTCGATTCCAGACTCCTAGTGACCCTATAGGTCAGAATAGAACTGTCCCATAGAGTTTCCAAGGAGTGCCTGGTGGATCTGAACTGCTGACCTTTTGGTTAGCAGCCATAACACTTAACCACTACAACACCAAGGTACAAAAATCCTCACAACTGGACCAATAAGCAACATCATGATAAACGGAGAAAAGATTGAAGTTGTCAAGGATTTCATTTTACTTGTTCCCACAATCAACACCCATGGAAGTAGCAGTCAAGAAATCAAATGACCCATTGCTTTGGACAAATCTGCTGCTAAAGACCTGTTTAAAGTGTTTAAAAGCAAAGATGTCACCTTCGAGACTAAGATGCACCTGACCCAAGCCATGATGTTTTCAGTTGCCTCATATGCATGCGAACCGTGGACGATAAATAAAGAAGACTGAAGGGGAATTAACACCTTTGAATTGTGGTGTAGCCAAAGAATATTGAATATACCACGAACTGCCAAAAGAATGAACAAATCTGTCTTGGAAGAAGTACAACCAGAGTGCTCCTTAGAACAAGAAGGACGAGATTATATCTCACACACTTTGAATATGTTATCAGGAGGGACCAGTCCCTGGAGAAGGATATCATGCTTGGAAGAGGGTCAGCAAAAAAGAGGAAGACCCTCAATGAGATGTATTCAAACAGTGGCTACAACAATGGGATCAAGTATAACAACGATTGTGAGGATGGTGTAGGACCAAGCAGTGTTTCATTCTGTTGTACGTAGAGTCGCTATGAGTTGGAACCAATTCGATGGCACCTAACAACATCTCAGACTTTTCATGAATTTGGATGCTTTTCCAGATGATCCAAGATCCAGGTTTCTCTCTCCCTTTGGCATGTAACTAGCAATTTACTAAACCGCTCTATAAAACAGCTTCCTCATTTGTTAAAGGGTGGGGAAATATACCTACTTATGTTTGCTGTCGGGAGAGCTAAATGAAATTAAATGATTAAAAGAATATTTAAACCAGTCTTTTAAGAGGATACTTTGATAATAGGAATATGAAACAAACATAAATTGGCAGAAAATGAGTTAATTTCAACTTTAAAAAGCATTATTTCTGCATATGGCTTTGTATACATTTTATTTATGACTAAAAACTTTTTTATAAGTACTTATTTGAATATGATGGGCCTAGCACTGGGTTCTGGGTTTAGCCTAAATATGGGGGCAGTGATGGTTCATTGGTAGAATTCTTACCTTTCATGCTGGAGACCCAGGTTTGATTCCTTATCAGTGTCTGAAGCACAGCCACAACTCATCCATCAATGGTGACTTGCACATTGCTATGATGCTGAATAGGTTTCAGGGGAAGCTTCCACACTATGACAAACTAGGAGGAAGTCCTGGCGATCTACTTCTGAAAAATCAACCAGTGAGAACCCTGTGAATCACAAGAGTCTGAGCCCAGAGTGTACGGGGTCACCATGAGTCCGTGGCCAACTTGACAGTAGCTAATAATAACCTGACTATATTTTGGTTTACTTACTTTAATATTGGGATAAATTCACTGGCTATTAATCCACCTTCAAAGTACATGTTTGCAATAGAAATTTTAACATTTGTGTTTTATGAAGATAAGTATAGTTTTCTCTGAAAAAATTGTTGCTTGCCAAATATTTAAATATATACTTTCATGTCACAGAAAAATTAAACAAAATGTATTGTTTTAAAGATCTACATCATGATAAAGAAAAATATTTTGTCATCATGTTAGAATCTATGCTGATTGTTAATGAGTAATACAATGGATTAAAGCTAAATATCACCAGAGAAACATTTTTTCTCCTACAAGTAATACAATATTGCTAACATTGAGTAATTCATTCAAATGTTGGTGTTGTGTGCCATCAAACTGATTCTGACTCATAGTGACACTGTAGGACAGAGTAGAACTACCCTCTAGGGTTTCCTAAGCTGAAATCTTTATGTGAGTAGACTCCAGGTCTTTTTTTCAACGGAATGACTGGTTGGTTTGAACTGCAGACATTTCAGTTAGCAGCCAAGTGCTTAACCATTAACCACGAGTGCTCTCTTCATTAAAGATAGATTCATATCATTTCATTATTTATAAGAAACTATTATTTCTTTTAAAAAAGTTTACATACATTTTTTGGGATATTATTCTTACCGATATGACATTTATGCTTTTTCAAGACAAGTACTTTCCTTAAAGAATCTGTTATCCTTTGTAAATTGAATGATACCTATTTTACGTCTTCTGTTGATATTGTCCTTAATGTCAAATAAAACACAATTTTGAAGAAAGGAGATTGAATATTAAGAAAGGTAGCTTTAGTATTAACATATATAAAAATGCTTAATTTCCTATTGCACATTTGTTTATGGCTGGTATCTAAAATGAATGGTGATCTAAGCATATGATTACTTGTTTTATGACAAGTCATGAATAAATCTAACAGCATATCACAAGGAATAATTTTTAATGACTGAGGAAAATTAAACCAAACACAACAATATCTTGGGAGATAGAGTTGTGTTAAGTGTCCAAAAAGTGCTATAAATGTAAGTCTCATGCATATTATTCAAGCAAAATAAATATATTTTTATGCTTCTCCTTCAACAACTTCTGGTGGAATGACATCTTAAATGGTGGTTTACTTTCCAAAGAGATATTTACCTCTACTGAAAATTGAAAGTTGCTTGAAAGACACACTTGCCACCGGAGATGCCAAGACACATTTTCTCTAAAGCAGATCAAAAGATGTGAAGTCATGACCACAGTGCTTCCCCATGGCAAAAGAGAGGGCCTTTTCATGAAGTAAGACATGCTTTTGACTAAAAATAGAAACATATTTTCAATGTCTACCATAGATGAATGCAAGTAGATCTTCATTGTTTCTGCACCAAGATTAAGAGATAAAAACTGGCCAATAATTCATCATACCTGTGGAAAAAGTCAGAGAGTAGGATCAGTTTATCAGTGGACAGAACCTCTAAAAACAGAAAGGTCAGAACAACAGATGAGTACAAATCTAACAGTATGGGACAATGTCAGTGAAAGAAAGAACATATCTTTAACCCCAGATTAGATAGATCCATGGATCCATTTCCCCCCTCCCCCACTGGTACATATTCTGAGCTTTACTTTGGGGATGGGGAACACATTACTGTAGCTCTTTGGTTATTAGGCACTGTCAGATTCTCTATTTAGTGCTGTTTGCAAAATATGCTTTTAGACATACACATTCAGATGTTACATGTTGAATTTGTGTGTGAATCATTTTAAGGAATGCTGCATTTCTATTCCATTCGGTTTTCTATCACAGAATGTCATACGCTAATAGAGATTAGTTTTCACTGATTTGTATTCGAACTTTTAGTTTTTCTAGTAGTCATAGCCCTTCTCTTAAGGTGTCTGTTATCCTTAACAGGTAAGTACTTAGCCAAAACTCTGAATGTTACCTACCAGTATTATAAACTTCTTTGTAGCAACATATCATCTATTTAAAACATATGTTTTTGCTAAGATACTGATGTCTGTTTGATATGACATGGGTATTTCAAGATCAAGTATTAAAACTTAGAAAAGAACATCAATGTTCAAATACATCATTGTTGCCTGGTGGAAGAGAGATGGTTCTAAGAAGTTCATTCTTTGTAGTAAATACTCTACTAAGCTCAACCATTTATGCCTTGCATAATAAAACATTTTAAGAATGAAAAGTTTTCAAGAATAAAAATTTTTTTTCCTCATAATAACCTAGAAAAGATTTTTTTGTTTGCTTTCACAGCACATTAAAAAAAAAACAAACAAAAAACCCATTGCCCTCGAGTCAATTTGGACTTATAGTGACCCTATAAGACTGACCCATCGTGTTTCCAAGGAGAGGCTGGTGGATTCAAACTGCCGATCTTTTGGAGAGCAGCTGAGCTTTTAACCACTGCACCACCAGGGCTCTCCACACACATTAGAAATGAATATTTTCAAGCCTCTGCTTTTGCCTGGTGGTGCAGTGGTTAAGAGGTCAGTTGCTAACCAAAAAATCATCAGTTTGAATCCACCACCAGCAACTCCTTGGAAATTTAATGGAGCAGTTCTCCTCTGTCCTAGGGTCTCTGTGAATCTGAATAAATTCAGCGGCAGTGGTTTGGGTTTTTGGTTTTGGTTATTGCCTGAGTTTAAAGAATGCAGAAATGGAAGTGTGGAGTGAGTGTTTATATGTGGGTGTGTGAATCTTTTTCTGGGTTTGGAATATGAGACCTATAATAGGATGGCCATGCAAATATATATATATATATATATAAAATTATAAGTACATACAAATTCCTAATTTCTCATTAGAAAAAGTAAACTTGAAACTTTTTGACAAAAAAAAAAGGAGTTATCAAGAAATAGAGAATTTTTTTTTTTGAAGAGCCTATCTTCTGAAACAATCAATATACATTTTAATAGTCTTTAGTGATGTTCTAGTTTGGGTAGGAATGATTTATATTCATTAGTATGCTGTTCATTGCCTTTCACTCCTGCTAAAGATATGAGTGGTACAATACAGATAATACCTGAACCTAACAGGAACAAGGGTTGCTAATAGCAGATGTTTCTAGCCACCTCAGAGCTTTAGGGCCCATACCCTCAGTGCCTCTGCTGTTAATTAAATTGGAATAGAACTTTACTGTCTCTCCAGAATTCCAGTAAAAAAATAAATAAATAAAAAGAATGAACGAAAGAAAAAAAAGTGTGCGATGGGATTAAAGAAAAAGCATGAAATTGATTTAGCAAACAGTTCACCATGGACATTGCAGCTTATTTCCTGAAGAGTTTATTTATGGAAAGGTATTTTGGGTGAGTCTTAGTTTCTTGGAATAAATTTCTGAGGAACGGTGTGAGGTGTCATTTAATGCAGTGCAATATGATATTAAGACTGTTAAGTGATGCCCCGCAAAATATCTGTTTACGTCTGCCAGCGAGAATTGTGTGTTTAATACACACTGCAATTTAATCCATTGAGATGTTATTATGTCATGACTGTACACTGAACATCTTTGTTGCATGAATGAAATTGCTAAACAGAAAGAGGAGAACCCATTGTTTTCCAAGTTACACAGTCATCAGAAAATAGGGGTAGAAAGATCTTAATTACCATATTTCCATGCTGTAAATGTGGGGTCCCCACAGAGGTCTCTTTGTAATGCAAAGGATAGTAGAATTATGAAAGACAAGTTTGAAAGGGTGTTTGGAAGGAAGTGGAAAATTCAAGGTTATAACCCAAGAATTGGCCAAATGAAATACCACTACATTTCTAACATACCAAAATTGAAGAAAAGATCATTAGGGAGGAAAATATGAGACAGAAATGTTGGAGTTATGTCTCCAGATTGGAATAGAAGATAAAAAGTGTCCATAGTTTCCTTGAAATGATAAACTCATATTTTTTTAATTTAAATATTAATTTATATTCTCCATTTTTATTCTAATGTAAATCTGCTACTTTAGATTTTTTTGTTTGCATTTCACTATCAAGTATTTACTGTATACAAGTGTTAGTAGAGTTTAATATTCTCTTAACTTTAACTCTTGCTCTTTTAAAAGTTATCTTTATTAACTGTTTTATTTCTTTTTCTTTACACATATCCAAGTTTTGTAAATTTGTTGAAAACAATATTATTTGAAGTATTAGTTATGAAACTAAGGTAATGAATAGGATACAGCATTTTAAGAAACAGAGATTGACAAAAAAATGAAGTAAATTGGAGTCTAGGCAAAATAAAAATCATAGTAATGCTTCGATAAGGACTGTAAGATGATTTTGTGTTCAAAAATATTTTTGACATGGGGTGGCAAAAGCCACATTAGGAACTCCTTACTAAATTTTCCTGAAACACTTTGATAGATCCTTTCTAATTTTAAGTCCATAAGTCTCTTATGCAATAGTATAAGTTTAAAAATGACACACTTTTGTGAAGGCTTAAAAAGGGGGCTATTGAAGGGAAATTGCATTGAATACAGTAAGCACCAAAGTTAAAGTTTTCTTTTTAGAAGATTGCATAAGGATATAAAATTTAGCCTGCTAAAGTTCTGTTAACTCTGATCCATTTAGCAAATGGTTCATCATTGACATTGCAGCTTAAATTTCCTGAAAACGTTTGTTATGGAAGGTGTTTGGGAAGAGTTTAAATGTGTTGCAGTGAATTTTCAAGGCACCTCATGAGGTGTTACTTAGTGCATTGCAACTGGATATGAAGAATGCTAAGAGGTGCCTCTCCAAAATGTCTGTATACATCCACGAGTTCTCTGTTGGATAGTTGTGATTAGTTATATAACATTTAATAATAGATTCTGTATAATGAATACAGGAAAATTATTAAAAAAAACTTGTTTTGTTTCTGAACGCAACTGTACAGAGCAGTGTCATAAACTAAATGAATGCATTTTTAAATCAGTGTCATTAGAGAATATGGTAGTAGAAAGTACCAGAAATGAGAAATGGACAGTTGATAAGTAACACTGTGTCTTTACATTGTTAATTGGTTCTGTAAGTGCATACGTATATCAACCTAAATACCTAACTGCTTAATCCTGTTCCTACATCAAATTTCTCCTCTCCCGCACTGCCATTAAACAGTACTGATCTACCCTTGTTAGACCATCAACTTCCAAAGATCTATAAAGCATTTCAGAAGATGACCAACTCATCTAATAGGTACTTTTGAATAAGTTGTGAAACATATCTAGGTAAAGTTTAAAGGTTATATTAAACCAGTGGCCGATGAATCGACTCTGACTAATGGCAACACCATGTGTTTCAGAGTAGAGCTGTACTCTATAAGGTTTTCAGTGGCTGATTTTTTGGAAACAGATCCCCAGGCCTTTCTTCCCAGGGCCTCTGGGTGTACTTGAAAGTCCAACTTTCAGATAGCAGCCATGAATGTTAACCCTTTGCACCACCTGAACCCCTGCATTTAGGGACTGAGCTCAGCTGTCGTTCATACTTGCTTCTTCTTAGATGTGATAAAAACAAACACATACACATGGTGAGGTCTGAAGAAAACAAAACGTATGGAAGCTATTCTTGGATTCACACAAAGTCCAAAATCACATGAAAATGAAGTAGAAAGGGAGTGAGTAATTTTGAGGATCTCATGTTATAGTATGTAAATCTCTTATGTAACTCCAGCAATCAGATACAACCTAAACAGGAACTGCTAGGTAGAAAGTTTAGTTGAACTGGTTATAGCATTTTAATCATAGCCTCTGTCCTGAGCTGAAGAAGAACTTCTTTGAATACTTTCATTGATTTGGGAGCTAAGTTTGGTGTCTATGCCATATGCTATATTTCTAAGAGCAGTTTCAATTAATATGTAAGAAAAACAATTTGTTATTTATGAAATCACAATTGTGAACTCTGTATTTTAGGGAGAAACCTGGCCTGAAAGAAATAGTTTCCTTTAAAAATTTTAAAAGCATAGTAAAGAGAAAGTAAGATGAATAAAGATAGCTTGACAAAAGATAGTTTGAAATGTAAATGTCCAGCTAATTTGGAATTTTGGTTTCTTAGCTTCAGCTTTTCTAAACAGATGGATAACTTGGCAATAAATGAGCTCTGAAGGCATACTACTGATATCATTTAGGTCCTACCACATTGTAATAAACGTATTTCTCATCACATAAGATTTTTCAATAGAACAAAAACGGGAAGGGGTAGCTTTACTTCCAACCGTTTAAAAACGAACTATGCTTTTGTATGCTAATTTCTGAATATTTTCATTAAAATATTGCTTGCCTCATTAAGAACAGAGCATACCCTCCTGGTATTTTCTGCAGCACATTATGGGTTTTACACTGATTCTCCCTTAGGTTCCTGTAAGAGTGAAATCTTGAGCAGTCGGTCAGTAAATCTTAAAATTTAATGGTTTTCTATTGTGTATCCATTTTAGTTCCTAAACCTAACCATAATGCAAATTCTAATTATCTGCTCTTCTGGAAAAAAAATATTTATATTTCTGCTTGTATGAATTGGAAGTTACTTGTGTGTTTGGATTGAGGGATGCTGAAATATTTTTGTACTGCCAAATAATTCTGAATGCCATAGTTCTCACTTCCTTGTATAAAAGGACTAAAGACCATTCTTAAAATGTAAACATTATAGGATTAGGGTAATCTATTTAGTTTTCATCAACCATCAACTAATTACAGTCCTGAAGAATGAAACTCAAGAAGAATTATACAAGGTGCAACTCTGCCAAACGGATTCTGAAGTAACAATTTTAAACAGCCAAAAGATGCCATGAGAACCATATGTGACTAAAAAATGTTGGGATAGCAGGAGGTATAGAAGAATAAATGGAATGAATTTAAACTATATCTTCTTTAAAGTGTATTTTGACACAACTATAGAGTTTTATGAGTCGGAATTGACTCAACGACAATGGGTTTGGTTTCTAATGTTTTAACTAAAGAAAAAAAATTTTATGTATACTACATTAATCGGTACCTTTACTTCTTGAATGATTTTGAGTTTTTCTACAAAACTCAACGTATGAAAGAAATCTACATGATAGGCTTGCCTTTGGAGAATTATAATACAGTGGAAAAATAGCTGCCACCTTCAGAACATCAAGAATGTTTTGGTATGTGTATTCTCTGTGACCCACTTGCCTAATGAACTCTATACCTTACCTATGCATGGACATACAGCTGCAAAATTCCCTTATGTGTTTTTTATATGAACTGCCTATGAAAACAACCACAAGTATGTATTTTTCTCTTTATGTTAATATGAAATTTAGGTTCAAGAGGAACCAATTGCATTTTTGCCTGAAACTTAAAGGAATTCAGGGATTTGTTGGAGAACCCTACAGTTCCTCAAAGTGTACAACAAAAGCAATTGAGCACAGCCTTAAAAGTTAAAAGATAAACTCAAGTCCCTTTGTGTCAATAAAATTCTTAACATAAATGCAGAAGTGAGTACTCTTCAATAGTAGGAGGAAATTTAGAATTTAGTTATATTATTTTCCTTTAATTATAATTGAAATAAAACCACAAAATTAAAAAAAAAAAATTAGCTAAGTTTGTGGTACTCCAAGTATACTTGAATCACTGTTGAACAATGTGACTGGATTGGGACTATCACATGATATTGCAACACCAAGCAAGCCTTGTTCTTTCAGGCAATAATATCCAAATCCTTCAGACTTGCCACAAAATTCCAAATAATCAGAAGAACCAAGAGCTCTGCGGTATTTCGCTGAAGGTAACTGACTTTCTGATAACTAGATCGTAAATATTGATTAGATTGATTCTGAATATTGTTAAGCCGGATGGTCACCAGAAATGTCTTATGATGTTAGATCACAGTAGGAGTTCAGAAAGTACTGCTCTATTGAAAGCAGTAAAGACATTCTTTCTAGGCACTTATATTTATCTTCAATTTTGTGGTATATCAATCTTGCTTAAAATTCATTTTGTAGAAAGGTCCCTCCGTTCACCTTTTGTGGTACATTCCTTCCTACGGTTTCCAAAAAAATGTACCACAGCTCAATAAATGTGTTTGGCTTTACCTTTTAGCATAATGGAGGTGCATGTGCTTGGTAATGAGTTGAGGCACTGAAAGAGTTTAAATCAATAGAATGTGTCTTAATTCCAGAGGGCAGTGCTCCCGGTGCTCTCATTTTCTGCTTTTACTCAATCCATGCGATTGTATACTTGTGAGAAATTAGAAAATGACCATATGATCAATGAGACACTGTGAACAAACCTAAATTTAGAAACACACCTGCCAGCTAAGCTATGCTATTCCTCAGCACGTTGCACTCAGTCTACCCCCTGCCTGCCAGTGCTTGTAAATGAGTGGACCTGAACAGAGGGACCGTGGGACATAACCCTGGATACTGCATATACCTGTGACTGTTGACTTGGGTTTGCAGCAGGCAGCTTGCCTGACAAGGTGTTTGGGATTCCAGTAGTGCTGCTGTCATGGGTATAGGCATCTGAGAGGTCTTCCCCTTCTTAGCGTGAAAAATTTAATCTTTCTCTTTTATAAAAGTATTTTTTTTGTATGTGCAAAGAAACTGAATTACTCTTTTAATGTGTGTATTTTTTGTCTCTTAACAATGTCACCACAGGTACTGAGAAGAGTCTTTGTCTATTATTCCAAGTGGGAAAAGTATTTTGAAGTAAAAATGGTTTAAATTGTCATATTTAACTGGTAGCAATAAGTGCCATGTACCTACTAATGAAATTGATTTGAAGTTACTTTTTCCTCAATAAGAGATTTTTATTCTAATCAAGAGCTAATGAATTAATGATTTTAAAAACTCTACGTGGACAAAGGATCCCCAAAGGTTTTGGGAACAGTCAACATGGGTCATTTAATAAAAATAAAATTACTGCCTTTTTCTTAGAAACTTTTTTTTTTCAAAGTACTGAAAACATCTCATATGTATCGTGTAATTTATCCTGAGAATACTTTTAGAGTCACTGACAGACAGGGAGTATTAGTCTGGGACAGGTACGTAAACACAAAAATTCAGGATTCAACTAGAGACTGTGTTAGCTTTTTTATTTCTCTCCAGCTTTACAAGGAGTTGGTTTCCAGTGACTTCAGCAGCTCCTTACTTAAAATGCAGCTTTGAACTTGGAAGAGGGCATAGCAAACTGACAATGAATTGAAATCAAAAGATATATCCCAGAGTGGTCTGGGCAAATGAAATATAAGGATAAGGATGTTAATCATAACAGTGACAAACACTTCCATGTAATTATTTCACAACTTATGTCATCAGATGAAAATGTTATAATTTTCAGAACAAAATTATTTGAAAAGATCTTCAGAAATAATACAAGAAAGAAGAAGCCTATCCTTATTTTTGTGGGTGAAAATTAAGTTGTAACACTGAACAATGACTAGGTATTCTATATAGGGAACCCAGCTTTAAGAAAATTACATTACTGAACTGTGCACAGAAAATTACCTTTAGAAATGCAAAACAAGCATCTGGATAAATGTGTCAATTTTCCATTAGTGATTCCTTATTTGAAAAGACTTATGTGACTATGGCAATGGCTGAATGCCCATTTTGCATTCCCTGACGATTTGGGGGGATACCTGAAAGAAACAATCATTTATATCCAAAAGAATGAGGTATAGGTTCCAGGGTTCAATAAATTCTAATACTTCACACTTCCCTAGCATGTCCCAGCCATAGAAATTGACCTTTCTCACTGAACTGCCAACCCTTTTCTGTGAATGGGAGGTTATATTTGGACATTATCCAATCAGCCTGTGATGGCATTAGGTAATACGCTTATGCACCAGCACTGGAACTTCCAAGGCTTTTACTTTTGTGAATATTCATAGAAAATTTTAAAACTAGCATCATCATGTAAAACAGATACCCTTCAGTGATCCAGACATTTCCTCATGCCAGAAATCAATCACAGAAAGAAAAACTGCCAGCCATTGCAAATTCAGTTATAATTGTTTTGCAGCTATAAGTTATGAATAAATTCAGTCTAGAAGTCCCTGAAATTGCTGGCAGCATCATTTTTTTTTTTTTCTTCCCCGTAAGGCATTCTTAAACCCACAGGCTTACACCAGTATTCACATAAGCGCACGTGCTCTTTCACATGCTCACCATACTGGGGGCCCTGCCCGGAGAGCTCTGCTGGCTAATATTTATTAAAAATGAACAGCCTGTGAAGTCTCTGTGAAAACACTGTTTTGTGGAGAGACCACAGAGAAACCTCAGGGTTGATGTAGGGAGAAGGACTCCCAAAACTCTTCCTGAAACAAATGATTTTCTTCCTAAGAGGACCTGACTAATTTGCAGAGTATGCCCATGGCTGGGGAGAGTCCACTGCTCACTGTTGGCGTGACAACTGTTGGAATTGACAATTTAAGTGCTTTTATGCCTACTCTCACAGGCTTAATTTTAAATGCTTTCCAAAGGGATGAAAACGATCTCTACATTTTGTGGGTTTTAGAAAGCTTTATGAATGACTATCGGTGATAACAGATTTTAAATTGAAAAAAAAAAAATGTAAATAGGAAAAAGGTGATTGAAATAAGAGAAATAGAAATGGTTGAAATTTACAATGAAAGCTTGGAGCTAGTTCTTTACCTGAGAGGATTTTTACTTTTATAGAAGAGACAAATTAAATTTTGCCTTGTATAATTGTTAAACTTGTTTAAAGATAATTATTACCTTTTCTTTTTAGAATTTTCAAATGGAAATTAGCTTTGGGCAAGCATTGGTCTTCAATAAAAAATCTTCAGGCAGAAAACCTATGTTTAAATCCCGGCAAGGGACACTCTATACTTATTTTCAATTCTTGTAAAATGAAAAATAGAATAAATTCTTAAAATCATCAAATGTTTGCAAAACATTTGCAAAAGATTTCGACAGTTTATAAAGATGTTCAGTAAATACTATCTATAGACATATATAATGAAGACCAATGAAATGAAACTATCAGCTGGGAGACATGATATTAATGAAATATCCTAATGATACTGTATTTCATTTTTCTTAAGCGACTGTAATGCTCACTTTAGGTTTCATTTTTATCAATAAACTATGGGAAATTTAATTAAGTAGCAAATGTAACTTGATGCAGGTGTGATTTATTATCATTATCAGTAATAATGAATATATGTATAACTGTGATTATATTTCACCTAAAAGGGGAAAGGCAGAAATAATTTTTGTAAGTAGTGCATATAAAGAATTTTGACTTGGAATCATTAGAATCATTTCAGTGACGAAGCAACAATGTGAGGACTTTTTTTTTTTTTAATTGACATTATCCCACACTTGTACATCTCCTTCTCTGTTTATATATCTCTGAAGTCCAAGGCCATGAATATAATGTTGCTGCATGTGTAACTTTTTCCTCTTTGAAACGTTCATGTCTCTTTCTTCCACATCTATTTCAAACCTTGGTTTACTGCATATTTCTTTGGTTTTTGACCTGTAACCACATAGACATTTCTCTATCTCCCTGCATAGCCTCTTGTATTAATGAAGGTGAGATGGTCTTCATGAATTTGGATTTGTGAGTATTTTTTCTTTTCTCTTTGCTACTGTAGCTTCAGTGCCAAGAACAATGACTGCCACATTATAAACACTCTATAAGTGTTTTGCAAAATGAATGCTGAAAACAGTTGTAAAATAATATTTACGAAGTTAATTATTGTCAGAGTTGGAAAAGGCAGATGATTTTCATTTTTCAATGGCATTTGTTGTAGATCAGGTTTTCTGCTTCATAATGATCTCTAGTGTATGTATCCAGACATTTATCACTGAACTTATGAGACTGGGGTGTCAGAGAAAACATACGTACCCCAACATATGTAAAGTGCATGTTCTGCCACAACCACTATTACCACATCCCTTCCTCAAATCTGTTTTTCATTTTTAGTCCCAACAGCCAAGCTTAGAATATTCCACACTAATTTTAGTGAATTTGAATACCAGTTCTGTTTTACTAATCTATTTCTAGGCTTTATCACACCTCATCAAACAACGAAGTAGAGAAAACGAGACCCACACTTGCCCAAGTAAAGGGCAGACAGAATTTATATCAGTAAATGATTTCTTGATAAAGGAAGTGAAGGATAACTCACGCCATATACAATTGAAAAACACAGCTTTGAATTTTTTTTTTTGATCAAAAATATTCTGTTACTACTATTATTAATAGTTGTGATTGTTCTCTATGGATATATTCATGTCTTCATCAGTGCAAAAGAGCAAAGATAGAACAAGTTCTTTTCCCATGCTATCCCTGTATAGGAAACCCCGGTGGCGTAGTGGTTAAGTGCTACGGCTGCTAACCAAAAGGTCGGCAGTTCAGGTGCTCCTTGGAAACTCTCTGGGGCAGTTCTACTCTGTCCTATAGCGTCATTGAGTCGGAGTCGACTCGATGGCACTGGGTTTGGTTTGGTTTTGGTATGCCTATACAAGGTAATTATCCGTAGTTAAAATAAAATTAAGCCAAGTGTTGAAGCTGACTTTGCTGACGGTTACCTCTACCCAGTAAGTACATTAGAGCTGACACTAATGTCAACTAATATTATTATGCTCATTCTTAAAACTTTTGGACTTTTCTAAATTCCATGAAATAGACCCCACGTGACTGTGGATCACCATGAACATGACACTGGTGGATAAATTATTTTTACCAAGCAAAAATATATTGTAAGCAGTAGAAACATAGCTTAATCCTTCTAGTTCAACATACCTCTTTGTCTCATACTGGTTATGTGCTCATTTTCTTGGAGAGGAGAAATTGTATTGATCATGCTGAGGCTATTTCTAATCCTGACATGTTCTCTTCTGAGTGTTCCCAGCACGTGGCTGGGCATCCACTAGTGAGCGGGTGGATTGTCCCTGGCTTATTAGCCCTGCCACTCGCGGAACACCATTGTATTGACATTGACATCATAATAGTTCTAGCAGCATCTCTTGAAGCTGTTCCATTTAATCTGACTGGTGGTGAAATAACACACTTGCCATCAAATTGCCTTGATGCTTTTTTAAAACTGATGTCAGTTGAAAGATGTGTTTTCTGTAGGAGAACTGGTTACTGATATCTAGTGTATAGGTCTTTCTGACATTATAAAATATCAATAAGTGTTGATGGAGGCTACACAGATTTATGAGCATCAGAATATTGTTTTAGTTCCATTTAAAAAAATACAGGTAGAATTGTGTTAAGAAGGGTTATAATTTGAAAACTGAAATCATAAAAATTTGGAAAGCTGTTATGTATTTCCCAGCTTTTTTTTTCTTTTACAGTATTTGGTAACAATTTGTAAAAACATAAATAAATAAAAGGATTCTAAATAAGTATAGGTTGAGACATAAAAAATTGAAGGCATTGCCCCCTGGATGTATTCTGGTATTTGTTTGCAGTCAGAAAACAGCATTAGCTTGGCCTCATAATTTTAAGTATAAAAAAATCATGCCAAATAATCCATTACTGTCAGTTGTCAGAATATTCTAATGGTCTATTAAGTGCTTGATGAAATTGGCCAGCTTTGAACAGTATATCAGGGAAATGTAATATGTGAAATTAAAAATCAAGCAAATCTAATTTGCTTTGAGAAAACGTGATCTTCACTTAATTTTTTTGTTTGCTTCTTTTGAGCTGATAGCCACAGACAGATCGGGGGACTTTTTTTTTTTTTTAGGGAGAATTTAAGATCTGCGATCAAGAGTGTGTATTTAATATACTATTTCCAAATCGGTGTTTTGTATTATGGTATATATAGTGTGTCCAGATACAACCCTCAGCCATTCCTTCCCAGTGGATTCCAATCTTTCATAGCCCTTTCTTACTCATGTCACTGCACCCAATTCCTACTCTGAAAAACCTGGACACACATATCTATTTTTATTGGAGGTGCACTAGGAGTGAAACTACTGGAACATAGAGTATATTCAGCATTTTAGAATGCCACTGAAGGACATGGAGAAAAAGAGACACCTTTGAGTTAATGGATGTGAAGTTGTGTTGAAACGTGAATAAAAACCAAAAAACCAAACCCAGTGCCGTCATGTCGATTCTGACTCATAGGAAGCCCTGGTGGCGTAGTGGTTAAGTGCTACGGCTGCTAACCGAAGGGTCGGCAGTTCGAATCCACCAGACACTCCTTGGAAACGCTATAGGGCAGTTCTACTCTGCCCTATAGCATCGCTATGAGCTATGAAATGTGAATAGGTGACGCATAAAAATAACCTGCATAGAAAATATAACTTACCTGGAGCAGAAACTATTAAAAAAAAGAAAAACTTTTGTTGTGTAGGGGGAAAGTGATGACATTTTACAGCTACTAGTAAAGTTTCCCTGTCAAACATTATCTCTGTTCAGTAGCAGAGAGAATTTTTATAGATTATGAATACTAGGAGTCCAGGGACTGAGGATGTCTACCTTCATAAGTTACATAAACCAAAATCAAACCTGTTGTCGTCCTGTCGATTCTGACTGATGGCGACCCCAAGTGTGAAAAGTAGAACTGCACTCTGTAGGGTTTTGTGGCTGTAATCTTTTAGAAGCAAATCGCCAGTCCTTTCTTCCAAGACACCTGTGAGTGGGTTCAAACCACTAACCTTTCAAGTGTTTAACTATTTGCACCACCCCAGGAATCCGCTCAATTACCTACACAGGCATAAAAACAATTGGTGACATGCGGTTAATTCTTAATAATGGCTGTATGAAAAAATAATTGCTACTTCGTATCAATGTCTTTAGAGAGAACTTTTTATAGTGTAAACAGAAAATTCAAAGTAGAAATATATTTAATCACTGAGGTATCCCTTGGCCACCAAGAGGGGAATAGCTTATTAAAAAAGTATAGACTAACTAAGCACTACAGTTATCTGGAAAAAAAAAAAAAAAACCCTGAAAGAATAGAGTTCCAAGAGAAATAAAATCTGTAATGTAATTTTAGTATTCCCCCTCTCCAGCCATTAGATTTTAGACAAAGACTATCTTATTTTTTACTTGTATCTCCTGAAGCACATAATAACTTTTAATAAAAATTAATTTTCAACACATTGGGTAAATAATTTGGTGAATGAAAGAGCTGAATTTTGCTGATGTCACAAATAGTATAGCTAAAATGACAGCTGACCAAATAATAAAGTCCCATGAACTCAATGAAGACAATACATAAAATGTAAAACATATGGGTGGTATATATTAATATACATATGTATGCTTTCCGGTGAAGATGTATATCTCTGAGATTTGCAGAAGTTAAAATGTTGAGGGTTTTTCTTTTTTTCAATCTTCTTGTCTGCTGTCTTCAAAGGATGTAGGAAATTAGAAGCATGAGGATAAAAGAGGAGTAATTTTTGTAATAAACGTTGAAATTCCTTTGTAAATAATAATTCTTTTGTATCAAAGACGTCTTCTGAAGTGCAATAAAATTCACTTAGGTTTTTTTTTTTTTATTCCCTATTTTATGCTTATACTTGCTTTGCAAAGCTGCTGAGAAACGTACCTATATATAAAGTGATGTCAAACTTCACTAGAGGTTTCTGTGAGGATGGTGCATATGCCATATTTTACATTTGGGGTAAAACAAGTTATTCAAACTTTTAGGAAGCTGGGAATCTCTATATAATTGATATCAGTACATTTGAGGTCATATATCATTTTTTTTTTTTTTTTTATCGACACAAAATGCACGCTGCAGTGTGTATGTAGCTACGGAGATTAAGGGAGGTGGTCAAATCTTTCACATATATTTATTTAGCATTTTATACAATTTTTTTTTTCCTGTGATGCAGGTTTCTTTGCACATAACATTGTAGAAATTAATTTGTTTTTTTTTTTTTTTTAAACCAAATATTTGGCTAGAACCCTGAACTGACTGGACACAAATCAAAAGCTAAAAATGTCAAAAGAAAAATTGAGGACAACTAAAATTTATTTTTAAAGTAACTAGAACCTCACCATTGTGAAATGTGATGTGATAATAATTCCTGGAAATGCGAAAATTGAGAAAAAGAAGAAAATAAACAAAGCAGGTATAGAAATCAACATGAAGTAACCATTATTTTAAGCTAATTTATTCTTGAAGATACCATTCTTCTTTGAAAATTACATATTTAAATCAAGTGACCTTCCAGTGTTGAAAAGAACTTTAAAGTCAAGATGGCATGGATGTCCCATTGATCCATTTAGTAGTTCAGATTTTCATGATAACATACTATGTTGGCTTTCTTTTTTCAGTAAGCTCAGTGTAAATTTGTGTAGTCAGAGATAGATTTCAAAATGCCAACTCATCCCTAAACTCATCGTTCAGATGTCAGACCTACCTTACAGAGAGAACAAAGTCATTAACACATGATATTCATTTTGAGGCATTTGTCAAATATTATTATCTTTTCTTCAACCACGGTTTTGTCACTCCGTCTACCCAAAGCACTAGTGAATGATAAATGCTCCCAAACAGGTAATATCTGGAAATTGTAGAGCCCAGCAACTAATCACACCCCTGACTAGTAAAGCAATTAACCTTAAATTAATATGTCCTGGAAAATGCATCTATTTTGGTGTAATAATAGTTATTTTTAAAAACAAATTATGACTTTTTTCCTACTAATTATGGAAGACAGTGAATCAGGTTAAAAATAATTTTGGTTTGTTCTCTGCTGTTGAATATAATTTGAAGGGAAAACAAAACATGCAGAGAAAAACTCTTGAACTTGATTGGTATTTTTAAAGAATCTGAAATAATGATGTGACCTGACACTAAGAGATTCTTTATACCTTTACAAGTATTTTTGTCTCACGGTGTGAATTAATCACTAATTGCCTTTGTGTGATGAGTTGAAACTGGTCCTTTCTTCCTCATCACTGCCTAAGATATCTCACCTCCCACTTCTTGAAGAGGTCAGGGCTCAGGCCTCTCCTTGAATCCTAAATGAGATTTGTCAGTCAAGCGTAGCAAAATCTAATCTCATCCAAAGAAAAAGAAGAAAACAGACCAGGAAATGATCTGATTTTCCGATTTCATGGCCAAGGTTACCCTGGGAAGTGATGAAAGTGGCATTTAAAGCCCGTAACTAAGGTGGAATACCAAACCTCGCAGTAATAACGGATAAATCGTGTGGAAAGATACCGCTTTAACAATTTTACAGTTGCTAAGTGTGAAAATTGTAATGTGGTCAAGCTCCGGGAATCCATGGCAGTTGGTTCAAAGAATTGGAACAATGCACAACTAGAAAACATTCTAGGCTCCTGTAACCCTTAAATACTGATGAAGTCAGTGTCTGCTTTGGCTGCTCGGACATGAAGCCATAATGCGGAACAGCTTCATTAGTGGTGTTAGATTCTTTTTTTTTCCTTCACCCTGAGGAAATAGCATCACCGAGGAGACAGGTAGAAATGTTCTGAGGACTAAATCATTGCTCCACTTGTTTAAGATGAACATCATTTGCCGTGTTTTGTGTTGTAGTTCCACCAGTTTGTCGGAGGAGAAGAAAATTACCAAAATATATTTAAAAATACAGGACTTGAACACTCTTTTATTAAAATTGCTAACGTATAATTCATTAACCATTAGATTCTCATGATCTCAGTAATTTTACTCATGTGGAATTCGTTAACCATTAGCTTCTCATGGTCTCAATAATTTTACCGCTTATCAAAGAAATTTTACTATTTATCTACTTAGGAGTCTGAAATTAAAATCAGACTTAGTCAACTTTACTTATAACACTGTGCAGCTTAACCAATATGAATAAAAATGGGGAAGATTAAGGTATTTGGTATTGAATATTGACATTGTTTGCCCAGTGAAAATATTATAAGATTTTTAAACTTTTAATGCTACATTTAAAATATGCTTGACACACTATAATAAAAATGTAAGTGCTGTATATGACCTACACACACAGTAGTAGAGAAAGGTGGTAATCATTATAAATTAACAACAAATTATGAAGAAAAGGGATGTGTTGCTTATCTTGTTTTTCTTACCATGGTCTTGGATGAAGGCAAATCAATTACTATCTGTATAGAGTAAGCATACCTCTGGTTTTTCCAGAACTGTTCTGGTTTACACCAGTTGCCCCAGGATAATTATGAAAAATGATCTAAAAAACTTAAAAGTGAACTGATTTGGATAATAAATTATATGCTCACTCCATGCATATATATGTAGCATGCATACATGTATAGCACTTTTCTGAGAATAAATATAATATGTTTGTTAGCCTAACTGGAATCTTCAAATTCTGGCTTTTCTTATAGATTATGCTTTTGGCATTGGTTCAGCGATGCTGCACTCAAAAGAGTTTTAGTGGTTATTTTTTTTAGTAAGAACTTAAAAGTTACTAGGTATGAGTGTTATAAAAAATAGCTATTTTTATCATTATAGTTCATAGAATATTCAGTTAGCTACCTACTCAGTGCGTCAAAATATTTTGAGAAATTATTGAAATATTAATTATTCCTCTTGTCTTATCTTGTGATTCTTGTTATTTTTGATTATGTGATATGCATTTTATTATCAAAACTCTGATTATTTGAGGTATATGATGATCATGTTTTCTATCACAAAGGATATTTGCTTTTGATCTAAGGCCTGTGTCACTAATAATCTGGGATTATCTCAAGTCAGTTTCAAGAACTGAGATACTCTGAAGGTGAGCTAGGAGCCCTGGTAGCACAGTGGTTAAGACTCTCAGCTGCTAACAAAAAGGGTCAGCAGTTCGAATCCAACAGCCGCTCCACTGGAGAAAGATGTGGCAGTCTGTTTCCGCAAGGTTCTACAGCCTTGGAAACACAATGGGGCAGTTTTACTCTGTCCTCTAGGTTTGCTATGAGTCAAAATCGACTCAGCAGCCCTGGGTGAGAAGCTGAACTGAATTCTGTATGAGATTTTCTTTTGGTTTTACCTAAACTGCACCCCTTCAGGATCACTTTTCACAGCAAGTAGTATTTACCTGGGATACCCCAGTCCCTGCCTTGGGAGTCCCTATATTCCAATCTCTTTGTTCCCAGACCTGTAGGACTAGCCACTTAACCCTTTAGCATGGGGATCAGCAAACACTGCTGGGGAAAATTGTTCCCAAACACGAAGCAGATATTTTTAAAATATTTATTGTTCTGCTTTTCTAGTTTTCCTTCAAAGCATCATTAGTCTGAAGCATCTCATTCATCAAAACCAAAAGAGGAAGTCCGATGGTGTGTTTTAAATGTTTTTCTTTTACAAAGATACTTGAAATGACTTAACCAGAACATTGCATTTAATACAATAGGAGTATTAAAAAAAAAAAAGAATTCTGAACTATTTTCGACCTTGAAATATGTCAGAGAACCCAGTCAATGTATATTGACTGACCTTTTAAAAACAGCTTCCCTGTCTCGTTTGCTCCTTTTTATTACCTACTTTTTTTTTTATTCTCATCACCCAAGTCATAGTGGTAAAGTCATTCCTGTTTCTTTCTTTTTTCCACTGGCCTTTGAATCTTCATTATCTTGTCCATTTGATGTATAGGTAACTTCAGGTAGCAGAGAACTCCACAGGCTGTGACAAGTCAAATTTATCCCAGAATACCTCTGTCATTACCATCTGTTTATGCTTGTGTTTGTAAGGCGCTACTCGTTCCCCTCCTCACAAAAACACATACACAGAACAGTTTTCTCTCCTTCTTTTTCTGCATTGATTCATCATACCGGGCATTCGTGAGCATCTGTTGTTACCGTTTTCACGGTGGTGAATGCTATATTTAAGGTTGCAGTGACACTTCCATTACAGAATTGTTGTTTTCAGTCACATGGGAATTTATGAATGATTATTCTGTTCAGGAAGAGGGCGAAATTTTCAATGACTTTATTAAGTATACAGGTTTCTTGGCAAGTTGGATCAGAAATTGTTTCAGTTGTTTTGAATTAGTAAAGATGAAAAACTGTTATGCCTTAAGAAAATGTATTTGGTGGTTGATACTCGATTTTTTTTTTTAAATAATCATGATAACATTTTTTTTTTCAGAATTAGAATGTAAAGACCTCAACGTTCGCAGACATTGAATTTGTTCTTAGTATCCCTGTGAATTTAGAAAGTCAGTGTTTTTCAAGTGATTTTTGTGTCTTAGCATTAGAGTTTCAATTGCTAACTTTGAAACAATTAGAGAGCTGGCATTATAAATCACTTTTGAGAATTAGTGGACAATTGCTAAACTATCTGCAGTTGGGTCTCAGGCAGAATATATTGAACCACAGAGAAAATTAGGTATTCAAAAGCAAATAAGAACCACTACAAAAAAAGATTTTGTACAGTCAGAAATTCAGGGGGAAAAATTCAATAAGCTGTATGGCTTTATAAGCAATACCCAGCACATTTCCTTTTAAGCCACAGGTCGCAACAATCATCAGCATAAGTTTTCTTGATGCTTTATATTATGTCCAGAAGAGAAGAAAGTATTAATAGTAGGGCACATAATTATTTTAGTTAATATAGTGTATAGCTATTGCTTGATTCATGATTACATTCTCTAAATGCTTTTACCATGAATGCCATGTATAATACATGAAAATTAAAAGTTAGCATCCCTATGTTATCAATCCTTACTGCCGCTCCATGTACAAAAAATTAGTAAATAAACAAAAAGAAAACAACTCAAAACAAAAGCCAATTAAATAAGATATTCAGACCCAACGGCCAGATCCAGCTCAGCAAGCTCATTTGTTTACATGTTGTCTGCTGCTTTCAGTGCACAATGCAGAGCTGAGTACATCAGATAGACACCTGCAAAGCTGAAACAGTTTACTATATTGTCCTAACATACCCCTGCCTTAGGGTACCCTAAACCAACCTGTTACTGTTGAGTAGATTTTGACTCAAAGAGACCCTATAGGACAGAGTAGAACTGCCCCATAGGGTTTCCAAGGAGAGGCTGGTGGATTCAAACTAACGACCTTTTGGTTAGCAGCCGAACTCTTAACCACTGTGCCACAAGGGTTCCTAGGGTACCCTAAAAAAATAGAGAGTATAGTAAATGTGGCTTATTGCCATTCTTATCTTGGCTCACAAATGACTTTTTGAGTAGAAATATCAAGTTGGCAGAAATGGCCAACTGCTATTTGAATGCTGATCTATTGTTGCCAACAGCTTTTCTTACCAGACCATGTAAGTTGATTCCAGGGGATAAAATCAGTAATCCCACATACAAGCTCCTGTTGGATCTAATACAGGTGGTAGCTAATGTGTGTTGCACATGTAACTCTTTTGACCACTTAGAAAACTGCTCCATGTTTAAAGTATGCTGCTATCTTCCTGTTTTCACCTTGCTCTCAGCCAGCATTCACTCAATGGGAGCTGGAGAAGTCCTTGTTTTGTATTTTCTATTTCATCTATATTATACAGTGTCATACTTGCGTGCTAGTAGTTAAGTTCTATAAGCCTGTTCTCCCTTCCAGACTTCTAGGTTTAAAAAAAAAAAAAATTGATAGCAATTTACATTCTTTTGGATAAGCACTATTTAAGCCTGGATATCGAGTACTGATCCTGTTTTTCTGCTTTGTGATATATTAGTCGAAATATCAATGTATGATCTTTCTAGTTATTTGACCAGGAATGATGGGTTATTTCAGCAAATGGAGGTCTATTATTTTTCCTGGGTTCCCCCATCCATGGGAAATGAATATCTTCTGTAAGTGATGCCATGTGAAATCCCACCCAGACTGTATAAGCAGGGAGAAGAGAAATGAGACAAATTAAATGCAGAGAAGGCAGCAGAACCCATTTATTGAAGGATCATAGATGTCCGATTCTACTATAATATTATTCTCAATGAACAGTACCAAATTTACTAGGGCAGAAAAAAATTGATCCAGGGTAAAATTGTGCTTTTAGATGGAAAATATTAACAAGAATGCTATCATTCACAGAAGTTTTATGATCACAAAGTACCTTTTCCTTTATGATTGTAACTTTCTCTCTTTATCTGTTGAAATATAGTTTAGCTGTGCAGACACCCATTGCTGTTGAGTAGATACCAACTTGTAGCCACCCTATAGGACAGAGTAGAACTGCCCCCATAGGGCTTCCAAGGAGCAGCTGGTAGATTCGAATGGCCAAATGTTTGGTTAGCAGCTGAGTGCTTAACCACTGCCCCACCAGGGCCCCATTATGTTGACAGGAACACAAATTTGAGACTAAGAAAAAAACTGAGGGGTATATTTTCTTGAGTGAAGAAAAACAAAGAGAGTGTCTTAGTTACTTAATGCTGCAGTAACATGAATACCACAAGTGGGTGGCTTAAAAGAACAGATATTTATTTTCTCATCATTCTGGGGGCTAAAAGTTCAAATGAGGGTCTTGGCTAAGCTGATTCCTACCTTATGAGTAGCCTTGGGCATTTCTTGGTTCCTTGGAGTTCCTTGGCTTGTAGACTGTCCTTACATGATATCTGTCTTCCACTATGTGTTTTATCTCTGTATCCATTCTGCTGTTTTTATAGCTCAGAAGTGATTAGATTTATAAAACACTTTACTGGGGCACGGCCTAATAAACATAACAAAGAAAACCCTATTTCCAAACAAGGTCATATTTACAGGTATAGTGGCCAGGATTTCAGTACCTATTTTGGGGTACATTACAGAGAGGAAGAGAAAGGATAAGGAGAGAGAGAGAGAGAGGAGACTTTGAGAAAGAGAGATTGGCAGACAGAGCCAGGCATATATTTATTATGCTTTCATAGTGGTCTCAAGTTCAAATCATCTTTAGGAGGGTCTTTCATTTCTCATAAAGGATTCCTTTCCTGCCCATTAAAGAAAGGAGCAGTCTGCCCTGAATAATATTTGATAAATACGTTTTCATCAAAAAGTGACTGCTATCTGATTCCTCTTGCAGGGAGAAGGGATTTGGAATTCGTACAGAATTGCTGGGAGGGGCTGGGGAGAAAGAAGGATCAGGAGAAAAAAGGCATCCAAGAGGGAAAAACTAGGTTAGGGAAATCTGAATTTCTGTCCTGTAATGCTGCTATCTCAGAGCCTAGGTGAAACCACACAGGTGTTAAATCAAGTCCTGCAGTATTTTAATCCAATGAATGATTAGTGGGGTAAGAAGAATGTGCCATGTTAAATTCATATTTGCAGTATTGATTTGAAATGTTTCTCTTTTTACTATAAAGAAGAAAAAAATCTTTTTCTGATTTCTTAGCTGTAGTTTTTCAGATTGTCTATATATATATATATATATATAAATTTTTTTTTTTAAAACACTTGGAGCCCTGGTGGCTCAGTGGTTAAAATCTCAGCTGCTAACCAAAAGGTCAGCAGTTCTAATCCACCAGCTGCTCCTTGGAAACCCTATGGGCCACTGAAAAGACATCCTGTGGGCACCAAACTTCAGAGACAATAACCAGTTCAGAGAAGGATAAAGGAAAGGTTAGTGAACTCTATAGCATTGCCAGTGACAAAGCTAGAATGGTGTCGGATTCCATTGTTTGTGTAAAGCATGCAGTGGAAGAGACAACTTGATTCTTTTGAAAAGAAATGTTATTGTGCTCGCATTTCTTGCAGTTGGGAAATGTACCTTTTCAGAAAACTCCTCAGGCTTTAAGAATATACTCTTTGGTCTTTACAATGAAATATGGTATTGACATATTTTTTGTTGGCATTGGTTCCTTTACGACAATTATGATAAACTTCTGTACATTTCTGACATTTTGTTTCAGTGTGGTTAATTTCATACACAGTGCCACTCTGTCAGCATCTTCTTCCTATGAGTCAAAACACCCATGTAGAAGTATCACAGCACATAAGTGCTTACTTTTTGTATTTTTTAAATTGAAGGAATGTTCTCAGAATAGAATAGTATTTCAAGAGCATTTATTGGGGAAGTAATATATTAGATATATGATAATTTTATTATAAAATAAGATTAAATGATATTTAGTTTATTATATGATTATAAAAACCAACTTTGAACCAGAGGGTTATACTATCACTGATATGAATAACAACAACAACAAAAACAGTGACAAAATGCAGCATTAGGGGAATTATTCAGGTTTTGAAAACAATATTCTTTTCAGAGGCTTTATTCTTGTCTAATTTAAAGTCTCCTTATTTCTTTTGTGATATCATTTAATTTGAAAGTTTCTGCCAGTGAGATTGTAGTATCTCTAATGATCAAATTGTAGATGTCTCAAGCTCATTGGTGCAACTAGCAGAACATACCATTCACTTCATCTCTTTGCAGCATACTCTTAACAAACTTTACTATCAAACATGATTACAGAAGCAAATGGAATTATAGCTTTACTGCTATTTCACACCTGCTTAAAAACAACTTAAAAACAACTAGAGAAGGATCATTTCTGTCATATCTACATGTTATTTGTGACTTTTTGCCAACTGACACATGAAAGACATACTTTCTTTCCCTTAGCAGATTGTATTTGAATAAATGTTTTTATCATTCCTTCATTTTTTAATTTTAAAGCTATTTTTATATGTTCGTCTTTTACTTTGAATTTTAATCCTATCTTTAAGGAACTTCCTCTAGCATGGAATATTTGATCCATTCTTGAATAGAATAATGATGGAATATGATTTTTTTTTATGAGGAAATATGTGAAATCACACATAATTAATACCTTATCACAGCTATGTTGTTGTTGTTAGGTGCCGTTGAGTCCCTTCCAATGCATAGTGACCCTATGCACAACAGAATGAAACATCGCCCAGTCCTGCACCATCCTTACAGTCATCGTTATGCTTGAGCCCATTGTTGCAGCTACAATGTCAATCCATCTTGTTGAGGGTCTTCCTCTTTTTCGCTGACCCTCTACTTTACCAAGCATGACGTCCTTCTCCAGGGACTGATCCCTGCTGATAACACGTTCAAAGTATGTGAGATATAGTCTCGCCATCCTTACTTCCAAGGAACATTCTGGTTGTACTTCTTCCAAGACAGATTTGTTCAATCTGTTGGCAGACCATGGTATATTCAGTAATCTTTGCAAACACCATAATTTGAAGACATCAGTTCTTCCTCTGTCTTCTTTATTCATCTCCTCCAGCTTTTGCATGCATATGAGGCAATTGAAAACACCATGGCTTGATTCAGGCACACCCTAGCCTTCAAGGTGACATCCTTGTTATAGTTATCACAGCTGTAGTCTTCCTTATTCTCCAAAGATAAGATAATAAAATTGTCATCTTTCTTTAGACACTTGAACCTGCCATCCAAACTCTAAGCATCTAATAGGAGTAATAAAAAATATGCTGTGGTGAAGCCACGTGTGCCCTTCATGCCACCTTTTCAGTAATATAA
This sequence comes from Loxodonta africana, assembly GCF_030014295.1. Lineage (NCBI taxonomy): Eukaryota > Metazoa > Chordata > Mammalia > Proboscidea > Elephantidae > Loxodonta > Loxodonta africana. The sequence goes on from NC_087346.1 coordinate 91,543,432, forward strand.
GCTAGATTATTCTAGCTCCATGTTTACACAGTGTTATGGTTGCCCTTAATAGCATCGTCTGTCATTAATATATTTAAACTTTTTTAAAATTTTAATTTATATGTTCATCCTATATTATCTCTTGGGGTAAAGATCTCTATGAGATGTGAATTAGTTTAGGTGCAAGATTTACCCCTCAATTGTTCTATATTGCTGTTGCAAAGAAAATAATGGCTTTGTGCTTGCTGGAGTGAGAAGGGATTTAGTTTGTGGACTCACACCAGTAGAAACCAGTAAACATGGAGATTAGGAGACAGGAAACCTCAGCAGCAGATGTTTGAGAAACTTCACTTTTCTCCAGCAATCAGTGATCACTAATACGTTTTGGGCATCTACTACGTGACAGGCCACACTCTGTTTTATATGCATTTTTTTTTTTTTAATTTCATAAATCCTCTGAGAAAGATTTTGCAATTATACCCATTTTAGAACTATAGACTTTGAGGCAAGGAGATATTAATTGGTTTGCTGGAATTTTTCCATCTGGTAAATGGGGCAACTGGATTCCTATCCAGTCAGCCTATGTTCAGTGTTTCTTATCCCTTCTACATTGTCATGGATTGAATTGTGTCCCCCAAAAGTATGTGTCAATTTGGCAAGGCCATGATCCCCAGTATTGTGTACTTGTCCTCCATTTTGTGATTTGATTTAATTGTCCTATGTGTTATAAATCCTAACCTCCACCTGTGGTTGATGAGGCAAAATTAGATTATGCTAAAGAGAATTAAGGTGGGATGCAACACCCTTACTCAGGGCACAGACCTGATCCAATGGAAAGGGAGTTTCCCTGGGGTGTGGCCTGCATCACCTTTTATCTTTTAAAAGATAAAAGGACAGAGAAGTGAGCAGAGGTAGGGACCTCCTGCCACCAAGAAAGAAGACCTGGAAGTGGAGCTCGTCCTTTGGACCTGGGGCTATGCGCTGAGGAACTCTTAGACCCAGGGGAAGATTGATGACAAGGACCTACCCCAGAGCTGACACAGAGAGAAAGCATCCCTTGGAGCTGGTACCCTGAATTCAGACTTTTAACCTCCTAGACTGTGAGAGAATTAATTTTTGTTTGTTAAAGCCATCCACTTGTGATATTTCTGTAATAGCATTTGATAACTAATACATAAATTATACCTCTACACCTCCAGGTGGCTTATATTTTAATCTTAATATTAAGCTAATATCATTTATCCTCAGTATTAGATAGAGTTCAGGCTACGATCTGTAGCAAAGAGACAAAAAACACAGCAGTTCAAAGAGGAAAGTTATTTTTCTCTCAATTAATGGTCCATAGTGGTCCAGGTAGGCTGTGCTTCGTGAGATCATAAAGGAATCCTGGCTGACCAAATATCTTTACAGTCACAAATGAAATATTACTCGATGGTTCTAAAGTAGCTGCTGCTTTTCACACCATCTGTCAGCAAGAGACAAAGGGACAAAGCAAGTCCAGAGAAGTGGTTTCAACTTTAACGAGATATCTCAGAAGTTATATACGTTATTTTATCTTATACCAATTGGCCTGGCCTAAATATGGTCACATGGCCACGTATACTTGCAAATCATGCTGAGGAATGTCTCTAGCTGGGTAGCTAGAACTCAGGAAGCTCAGTTACTAAGAATGAAGAAGAAAATATAAATGTAGGTCAGTTGGCTATTCCTGCTGTTGACACCAACTGTAATTGTCAGATTCTGGTTTTTTGTTTTGGTTTGTTTTTCCCTTATAAATTTTAGAGAGAGTATCCTGTTGACTACAGACTAGTCAATGGATTAGCTTCTCCATATTAGATAACATTTTCTAGATCCTGGAATAATCAGCTAGCGGGACTGGGCACATGTGAGCTGGAATCAGAAGTAATGTTTCCATATCCAAGATTTGGAATTGGATTAAGAACTGAGGGATTACCTATTAAATATTCGTCTGTAATCAAAATTGTCTGTAAACATAATCAGCCTTTTATTTATTAGCTAAGTCTCTACTAGTTGAAATGAAAGTTTTTGATATTAGAGTGACACTCTCAATTAGAATTAGAACTTTTTCTCTGAAGATGGTACTATCAGAGCTGCCTTTGTTGGTTGAATTTAAAGCTTCCATTAAAAAAATAAAAATAGCCTGCTAGATTTAAGTTTTGATATTTTCAACATATATAATAAAGGCACTTGTCAATTATTCATATTTTTATACCCTAAACCTTCCTGATTCACTTCTTTGTTCCACTAGTTTTCCTTCCTATTTTTTGTTTGTTTAGAAATATGGAAAATAATCGACCTGTTCAGTAACAGTAATTAGATCCACATGGCAATAACCATTTCATCATCTTTTGGAGTTATTACTTTGTTAAAATGAGAAAAGTATTAAGCAAGAGCAATATTTTAATAAGCTATGACATTGTAGACAAATGTGTGTGAATGTGAAATTTTGTGTGACTCTCTTATTTTTAAATTTATATTGTGTTGCTAATTTTCAGCCTCCAAATGTGTACTCTTGTAGATAGTAAAAGGTAGATGAAAGATACCTTGAAACCTGTGAATTTTCCATTCCCAATAGGCATATAGGACTAAAAGACTTACATTTAGTTGTAAAAATAGAATAGTTACTTCAAGTGTTCCCTGGATTTTTTTTTTTAATTTCTCTCTGTTTCTTAAGATCCAAATGCTAAGTATAAACTCTCTTACATTCAACTAGATGATGATAATAATAATTATTATAACAACAAATATATCAATTGACTAGCTTCAGAACTCCTGATACTGAACTTTACATCAGTTTTTAAGTGAGAAAAATGAAGAATTGTCTCTTGATGATTGAGCCTGAAATCATTTGTCCTTTAGATACACCAAAGATATAGCAAAATCCATGTTTACCACTCTGTCAGTAAATAGCAAAATGTTCCAAACTGAAAGAAGAATTGAGGACATATGAAGATTGTGGATCTGAACTTTTCTGCATGTATTAATCTCCAGCATTTTGTTTATTTGGTGATGTACCTTCTAAGATATGTAAGTATTATCTAGCAGGCATTGCTAAAGTTGTTTCAATAGCAAGGTGCAAATTAATTTTGCTATCTGAAAAAAGTTGGAATTTTCTATGTCATGTATTTTCACAAAATATCTTCCACTTAGCACATAGTAATACTGTAACTATGAGACTTAATGATGAATGTTAACTTTGTTCCTTAACTTTAAAATGATAATGTTCCAATTTAGATCTAAGGACATGCTCAGTTGAGTTACAAAGAATCTATTGAAAAACTAAGTGGCCCATATCCCATTTACTTATAACTGAAAATGAATTTGGGTTCAGTACCTTCTTTTATTTCCACCACAGGGAAAATACAGATACTCACTATCTCTCTCCTGTGAGAAATATGTTCTAATTTTTGGATCCCAAGGGCTTTATGGAAAATTTATCCCTTTAAGTCAAAGTCTGGCCCAATTAGAATATGAAAATGATTAATGCACCTACTATTTGAGGGATGTAAAACTGGGTTATCATCACCATAACACCATTCTAAGCTCTGCACCAATTCTGCATATCATGCCGTATCAAGTACAGAATACTCAAAACCACATTTCATTAATTTTAAGTTTTTCCCCCTTTGGGCACCAGGTGTTGCTCTTACATCTTAAAATGAAATCTAAATATAAAGATTTTTATAAATTTCTGCTTCCAAAATCTTGCTTTTGTAATCAAGGAATTTACCTCTTTTGTAATATAGATTCCTTTTTTATTCAATATTGAAAGGTAAAATGTAACACTCTAGATGGATGACATTGTTAACTTATTGTAGATTTATACGCTTCGGGATTTTTATTTGTAATTTGATAAAAATTGTGATTTATTTCAATAAAATCTTTACAAAAAATTACCTAGAACTCAACCAACTTTCAGAGTTTTAAGTAAAATTTATGTTTCAAAAGGTATAGTACAGTTGACTGCTTAAATAGCTGCTGAATTACCATTTCTACAGAGTATGAGAAAATTGTATTTTGTCTCACACAATTAATAAAACATAAATGGTTTTACCCAAGTAGGAAAGGGATCTTTATAAAAAAGAATTGGGGGAAAAAAAAAAATTCTCATAAGACTTTGTTAGATTCAGTGATTTCTTGCCATTCAGCAGCAAGAGCAAGAGATTCTGATGCCTGTCATACTTCAGCGAAGCTGAATGAACTGCACAAAGCCCAATCGCAATGATAAACTGCTTATCTTGTTTGCTTCAGAAGCAGGTAGGACAGGGCAATTGGCTGTTTGAAGCTTTGTGAGGCAGGTATAGGTCCGCCCTTTCTTCGTTACACGAAGCATATTGTGTTACTCTACAGAGGCATAACATGCAAATAATAATTCATACAGTGATAGACTGATCAAGTATAAAGCATGTTAAACCCATGGAAAAGCTTAATATTTTATTTCTATTTCAAATAGTACTGCTTTTTTAATTTCTAATAAAGCATGTTTTTTTAGAAACTTCAATGTACTTTAAAAAAAATTAACAGATATTTTTCTTTAAAAACATTGCTTCGTGAAACCATGATAAATAAATAACTGTAATATTCAAATAAATAATAATATTAATTAAAGTTATTACTAATTAGGTTTTATCCCAAGGGTATCACCGGTAAAAGTTAAATTTTTACTTTATGTTCATGAGGTTGACAGGTTGATAACTTATATTTTAAAAATCACCTTTTAATTTTTAAAAAGATTTATTGTAGCTTTTTATGAAAATAGTGAATTTAGGTTTCTGTTAGTTTTGTCTTGTTAAAGGTCTTGAAAATTATGTTTTCCTGATATTTTTCTTCTGTGAGGTATGTGGAAGAGAGACTGTTTACTATATTATATAAGTACATATCTAAAAAGTAATCTGAACATGTAAGGAAGATTACAAGTTTATCTATTTAAAAATATTTGTGTAATATTAAGACAGCACTTGCTGTACTTTATGGGTATTAAAGAAACATGTTCAACATTTTTAAGTTATTAATTACTGAACATATTGATAATTTGCTTTGTGTGTTTTTTTTTTTACCACTTTTGTGGCATTTTCATATTTGTAATAATTTTGTGTATTAGTTGCTTTGTTATATTTATACCTGAAGTGAAAGTCAACAATCAATTCAGTTAGGCTGATTTTTCTCATCCAATGGTATCTACTAACTCCTGACTTTTTATCTATATAGACTGGTCTTGTTCATATTTTTCCTTAATCAATCCTTTTTTCTTCCTTTCACTGGACCCATAATCTGCTTTCTTGTATTCAACATATATTTTAATAATGTTGTATTTTTATTATTAACACCTTCAATTTAGTATTAAACAGTGATTCTCAATATACTCCTTTGTCATTTTACATGTATTAAATTTTTCTACAAATTCAAAAAAGACAATTTTAACAGTTTGAACAAATGACACAGTAAATGAGGGTAATAAATTCCCTGATGAGTGAAAATTTGTAATTCTAGCTTTGATGGGCTAAGAAACTGAACGAATGTATATGTTCTTAATAAAAAAAAAAAAGTGAGGTCAATCAAATGAAATTATCTGCTTTCTCAAGATTCAGAAACTGAATTTACTGGCAGACTGATTCAGGGGCATAATATGTCTCCAAAATTGTTTACCTGGGAAAACAGCAATGCTTGTATGCTATACATCCTTTCCACTGCCCTGCTTCATCCCTCTGTGCCTTGTGATTCAGCATTTCCCTTCGTGTCTCTCTACTCCTCACAAAAAGATATTGGGGAACTTTAATCATAGCAAGGTCAAGTTATCCTACATTACAGCAGTCTCATTGGGAACTAAAAGGTATTAGTAGGTTAGATGAAGATCCCATGGTAAGTGATAAGGAATAAAATCCATTATTTGGTTTTAATTCACACTTAGAAATTCAGAGTTAATAGTGTGATCAATTGTAACATGTGAACTCTGTCCAACAGCAATGGCAAGCTATTTCTTGGTATTAAACAACAGGAAATAAGTGATTAAATTTAGGATTTCCGAAGATTTCAAAATATATCATAGGGCATGGGATCACAGATTTTGTCAGAGTAGCCATTTCTATTGAAAGAGAAACCAGAACTAAGGACAAACCTGTGTTACAATCATTAGAGTCTATATTAAGAGGTTTACTCTTGTATTGGCCACTGTACTGGCCACTTTCCCATGAAATACAAATAGCCACTTGAGCATATTTTATTGTAACTGATGTTCTATATTGCTCATCTAGAATAAACTTGATTCAAAGGTATAAACATTGTGTCTATAGTAGGAAAATGTTGAGTTCCATACCACTCAGTCTGAGCCAATCTTTGTGATTTATCTGAGATTATTGTTTCAGATACCAGAGAGAGAATTATCCAGGAGATAAATAATAAATATGTGTATGAAGTATCTAAAAACCTCTTACTGTAAAGTCAATTCAGACTCATAGTAACCCTATAGGACAGAGTAGCACTTCCCTATAGGATTTCCAAGCCTATATATCTTTAAGGAAGCAGGCTTCCACATTTCTCTCCTGCGAAGTAGCCTAGCCGGTGGGTTTGAATCCCCAACCTTTGGGTTAGCAGTCAGTGCTTAACCACTGCTTCTCTCCCACGGAACTTCTCTCCCACGGAACTTCTCTCCCACGGAAGCAGCAGTTAAAAAATAAAACAACAGATTGCATTGGACAAATCTGTTGCAAAAGATCTCTTTAAAGTGTTCAAAAGCAAAAGTGTCACTTTGAGGACTAAGGTACACCTGATTCAAGGCATGGTATTTTCAATTACCTCATATGCATGGGACAGCTGGACAATGAATAAGGAAGACCAAAGAAGAATTGATGCCTTTGAAGATGTTTGACGGTGTTGATGAAGAGTATTGAATATACCATGGACAGACAGAAGAATGAACAAATCTGCCAGAGTGCCCCTTGGAAGTGAGGATGGTGAGACTTCGTCTTTCATAGTTTGGGTATGTTATCAGTAGGGATCAGTCACTGGAGGAGGACATCATGCTTGGTAGAGTAGAGGGTCACTGAAAAAGAGAAAGACCCTCAACGAGATGGGTTGACACAGTGGCTGCAACAGTGGGCTCAAACATAGTGATGATTGTGAGGATGCTGCAGGACTGGGCAGTTTCTCTGGTACATACGGTCTCTATGTGTCAGAACTGACATGACAGCACATAACTACAAGAATAAAAAATATTCATTCTTTTGATGACATCATCTTTGCTTCATTAACTGATGATGTGTGAACATTCTGAAATTATTCGAAGGGACATTATAATTTTGAGTTATCATTTTGTTTCTTTTAAAAACTTAAAAATATTTGAGAAAAATAGAATGATGCCCTTTTAGCCATAAGTTATTGATGATTCAGTGAAATCAAGAAATTTTCTAAATGAACATTTATCTAATTAACCTTTCCATAATATTGTTAATGTATTTGTATTGTTGTTGTTATTAGGTGCCATAGAGTCGGTTCAGACTCATAGAGACCCTGCATACAACAGAATGAAATACTGCCTGGTCCTGCACCAACCTCACGACCATTTTTATGCCTCAGCTCATTGTTGCAACCACTGTGTCAATCCAACTTGTTGAGGGTTTCTTTTTCTCTACCCTCTACTTTATCAAGCATGATGTCCTTCTTTAGGGACTGCTTCCTCCTGATAACATGCCTAAAATATGTGAGATGAGCCTTGCCATTCTTGTTTTTAAGGAGCATTCTGGCTGTACTTCTTTGAAGACAAATCTGTTCATTCTTCTGGCAGTCCATGGCATATTTAATATTCCTTGCCAACACCATAATTCAAAGACATCAATTTTTCTTTTGTCTTACTTATTCATTCTCTAGCTTTCACATGCATCTATGAGGCAATTGAAAACACCATGGCTTGGGTCAGGTGCACCTTAGTCCTCAAAGTGGCACCTTTGCTTTTGAACACTTTAAAGATGTCTTTTGCAGCAGATTTGCCTAAAGCAATGCATGGTTTGATTTGTTGACTATTGCTTCCATGAGCATTGATTGTGGACAAAGAAAAATGAAATCCTTGAAAACTTCAACGTTTTCATTTACCATGATGTTGCTTGTTGGTTCAGTTGTGAGGATTTTTATTTTCTCTATGCTGAGGTGTAATCCATACTGAAGGCTATAGCCTTTGATCTTCATTAGTAATTGCTTCAAGTCATCTTTGCTTTTAGCAAGCTTTCACAGTTTGTTAATGAGTCTTCCTCCAATATTGATGCTTTGTTCTTCTTCTTATAGTCTAGCTTCTGAGATTATTTGCTCAGCATACAGATCGAATAAGTGTGGTGAAAGAATAAACCCTGATGCACACCTTTCCTGATTTTATACAATGCAGAGTCCCCTTGTTCTCTTCAAATGACTGCTTTTTGGTCTACGTACAGGTTTCACATGAGCACAGTTAAGTGTTCTGGAATTCCTATTCTTTGCAATGTTATCCATAATTTGTTATGATCCACACAGTCAAATGCCTTTGCATAGTCATTAAAACACAGGTAAACATCTGCCTGGTATTTTCTGCTTTCATTCAAGGTCCATCTGACATCGGCAATGATATTCCTCATTCCATGTCCTCTTCCTAAACCTGATTGAATTTCTGGCAGCTCCCTGTCGATGTACTACTGCAACCATTTTTGAATGATCTGCAAAATTTTGTGTATGATATTAATGATACTGTTTGTCTGTGATCTGTTGGATCACCTTTCTTCAATATGGGCACGAATATGGTTCTCCTCCAGGCAGCTGGCCAGGTAGCTCTCTTCCAAATTTCTTGGCATAGATGAGTGAGGACCTCCAGACCTGCATCTGTTTGTTGAAACATCTCGGTTGGTATTCCATCAGTCCCTGGAACCTTGTTTTTTACCACTACCTGTGGTGCAGCTTGGACCTCTTCCTTCAATACCATGGGCTCTTGATCATACGCTACCTCCTGCAATGGGTGAACACTTACCAATTCTTTTAGGAACAGTGACTCTGTATTCCTATCATCTTCTTTTGATATTTCCTGCACCATTCAATATTTTGCCCATAGAATCCTTCAAAATTGCAATCGACTCTTAAATTTTTTTATTTACTTCTTTTTTTTTTTTTTTTTTGCATGTTCTTCCCTTTTGGTTTTCTAACTCCAGGTCTTTGTACATTTCACTGTAATACTTTATTTTGTCTTCTCAAGCTGCCCTTCGAAATCTTCTGTTCAGTTCTTTTATTTCATCATTTCTTCCATTTGGTTTAGCTACTCTACTTTCATTTGTTTTAGCTACTCTACGTTCAAGAGCAAGTCAGAGTCTCTTCCGACAGCCGTTGTGGTCTTTTCTTTCTTTCCTGTCTTTTTAATGACGTTTTGCTTTCTTCACGTATGATGTCCTTGATGTCATCCCACAACTCATCTGGTCTTCAGTAACTAGCCTTCAATGCATCAAGTCTATTCTTGAGATCGTATCTAAATTCAGGTGGGATATAATATTTTGGCTCTTGTGGACTTACTCTAACTTTCATCGGTGAGGGTTATGTATGACTGTATCTTAGTTCCAGTTTCACTTAAGGAACCATGCATTTGCAATTCAAATTCTCCAGTCGACAGAGATTTGTTATATCATGACATGCATTAAAAAACAGTTAGACACATTCATTCTGTAAATCCCTACCTATCATATGTATAATGAAAATGATCATGGTGAAAAATCAAGTGTACTCTCTCTCTGTCTCTCCCTCTCTCTCTCTGATATACATATCCCAATAGGTTGTATATGTGTGTATGCATGTTTATATGCATGTACACATATACACAGATATATATATGTGTGTGTATATACAAACACACACATATATATATATACACATACGTTTATGAAGGAGTCCCTTGGTGGCATAAATGGTTAAGCACTTGGCTACTAGCTGAAAGTTTGGCAGGTTGAACTTATCCAGAGGCACCCCGGGAGACAAGCCTGGAGATCTGCTTCTGAAAAGTCACAGCCTTGAAAACTCTACAGAGAACAGTTCTACTCTGCACGTGTGGATTGCTGTGAGTCAGAATCAGCTCAACGGCAACTAGTAACACCACCATGTATGTTTTTGAAATTCAAAGGAAACCTTAAATGTATTGGCACTGGTACTAGTAATCGGTCTAGTTATCATTTCATGTAAATCAGAAATTGGAAAAAATATGCCTTGACTTAAGGGGACTTCTAAGTCAATTGGCAAAATAATTCTGTTATGAAAACATTCTGCATCCCACTTTGAAATGTGGCTTCTGGGGTCTTAAATGCTAACAAGCCGCCATCTAAGATGCATCAATGGGTCTCAACCCACCTGGATCAAAGGAGAATGAAGAACACCAAGGTCACACGATAACTATGAGCCCAAGAGACAGAAAGGGCCACATGAACCAGAGACTTACATCATCCTGAGATCAGAAGAACTAGATGGTGCCCGGCCACAACCAATGACTGCCCTGACAGGGAGCACAACAGAGAACCCCTGAAGGAGCAGATCAGTGGGATGCAGACCCCAAATTCTCATAAAAAGACCAGACTTAATAGTCTGACTGAGACTAGAGGAATTCCGGCGGTCATGGTCCCCAAACCTTCTGTTGGCCCAGGACAGGAACCATTCCCGAAGACAACTCATCAGACATGGAAGGAACTGGACAATGGGTAGGAGAGAGAAGCTGATGAAGAGTGAGCTACTTGTACCAGGTGGACACTTAAGACTGTGTTGGCATCTGGAGGGGAGATAGGAGGGTAGAGAGGGTTAGAAACTGGCAAAATTGTCACGAAAGGAAAGACTGGAAGGGCTGACTCATTAGGGGGAGAGTAAGTGGGAGTATGGAGTGAGGTGTATATAAGCTCGTATGTGACAGACTGACTTGATTTGTAAACATTTACTTAAAGCTCAATAAAAATTATTAAAAAAAAAAATATGCCTTGAAAAACTATTTCAAAGACTAGCAAAATGCTTGGAAATTAGAAAGTTTGTGAATTTCTGCAAAAATGCATGTATTCACTCCTTCTTTTACTAAACATTTATTGATCATCTATTATGTGTTAGTCATTCTGGCTGCTTTTATAAGTAATATAAAAAATGAAAAAAAATGACATCTAAAAACCAATTTTTGAAATTGTGGCATTTTTTAATTGAAAATATATTTTTTAAACACTCTAACAATTCAGAAGTATCTTTTTGTTTTACCTGAGTGCTTTCCTAGACCCATCACTTGCATGACTGTTTATCACTAGCATTTGTGGGAAGGAGGTTAATTGTAATTGCACAGTCACCAAGAGTATCCTATTATTTGAAGTAGAGTCTTTCTGCTGTGTCTGGCTCTACAATATATTATTTCCAAGCATTAGTGCCAGGATGCTCTTTAAATCTGCTAAGGAACTGAGAAAGAAGTGATTTACGTGCTCAATTTAGTGCTCTCCTCTTCTGTCCGCTTCAGGCCACTTTTCTAGGAAGAAGAGAATGTGAGTGGAATTAAAATTCAGTTGCTACCAAAGAGGGGGAAAAAAAAAGTAACAAAAGGAAATGAAAGCAATTCCTGCCCTACAGATTTGAGGACAAGTATGTAGTATGTTGGAAACCCTGGTAGTGTAGTGGTTAAGTGCTATGGCTGCTAACCAAGAGGTTGGCAGTTTGAGTCTGCCAGGCACTCCTTGGAAACTCCTCGGCCTAGTTCTACTCTCTCCCGTAGGGTCTCTATGAGTTGGAATTGACTCAACGGCAGTAGGTTTGGTTTTGGGGTTTTATGCAGTACATAAATCACTAGGTATCCTGAAGTACTTCTTTCCTTCTTGGAATTTCTGAATTGAACATTGAAAGGTGGATTTTAAAGAATAAGTGCCTTACAGATTGAATTCTTTACAGATTTTTTATTAAGCAACTGGGGACACCAAACACTTTTTTTCCCCGCTAAGGATTTTAGAGGAGATTCAAGGAGGAAGTGACTTAACCAGATTTCTTATGCATGTATAAAATATGCTTTACTATAATCAGTAGACTCTTTTCTAAATTAAGAAATAATGATCTTTTTATTCTTGCATAAATTAGTAGCAAAATTAAAGCATATTTTATTTCTAATTATCTAATTTTGTATTAGGAGCCCTGGTTGCTCAGTGGTTAAGCCATTGGCTGCTACCCGAAAGATTAGTGGTTCAAATCCACCAGCTGCTCCATGAAAGAAAGATGTAGCAATTTGCTTCCTTGAAGATTACAACCTTGGAAACCATATGGGGCAGTTCTGCCCAGTCCTATAGGGCCTCTATGAGTTGGGATTGACTTGAAGGTACACAAAAACAATCAAAATTTTGGATTTATTTGGCAAAACTTGGAAGTGCTTATTATTTCTGCAGTTGTATCTAACAGTACTTAACATTTTGTCAATATGCTATACTTAACTGCATCCCCTTTTTATATTTTCAAATACCCCTGGAGGGCTTATTATCTCTCATTATATAAGAAATGGCTTAGGCAGTATTTTTGTTTCCTGCCATTTCCTGGACAAATGACTTCCTTTCAATCTAACCATACCTTAAGCAACCATCAGTATAATAATATAAAAGAGCAGATAGTATTAATCCCTTCATTGTTTATTTAATTACAGTGTTTAAAAAAAGTATGCCCAGAACTTTACTTCCCAGCACATTCCAGTTTCTAGCAGAGTTACTACTCTCAAATTTTTATACCAAACCATAGGGGATTATTGCTGGAAAATACAAGCCAAAATTAAAAAAAAAAAAAAAATTGTAAATTTTTTTGAAAAACGAAGCTGAGATTCCACTTCTTATTCCAAGTTCTGACCTGAAATTTTGCTTTTTTGTACTTTGTGTTTACATGGGTGTGTGTGTGTATAGTGTATAATATTGTTTGTTGGCTTCACAAAATGTACACAATTGACAAATATTTTATATATTATTTTTTAACTATTTTCCCACCAATATTTCTTTATGATTGATCCTCAGTAAGGAATGTAGATCTAACTTATTTAATTTCATTGCAATATGATATTACACCATAGATTCTTTCTAATATTTTCGCTATTGCAAGTAATAACACAGTAAACTTCTTAATATGTGACTCATACAAATATGTGACTGTTTCCTTAAGAAACAGAAATAGACATGAAATTTAGCAAGATAGTAGCAAATTTCTCTCCAAAGTATGTTTTTCCTTTACACTATCTAAAAATACCTTTTTTTTTGGTCACATCCTCACAGACTGTTGTTAATATTAGCATTTTAAAGGGTTTCCAGTTTGATACCTACAAAATAGTGTTTTGTTATTGTTGTGTGCTACTAAGTCAACTCCGATTCATAGCCACCCCATAAGGTTTCCTAGGCTGATTGTCAGCTCTTTTCTCTTTTGGAGCAGTTGGTGGGTTTGAATCACTGGCTTTTCCATTATCAGCAGAGTGCTTAATCATTGTGCCACCAAAGCTCCTTAAAATTTGATGATAGCTAAAATTTACAATTCCCTAACCATGGGGAAGAACAAGCATCTTTTAAAAATATAATAGCAATGCATGTTTTCTCTACTCTGAAATTCTTGTTAATGTATTTTGCCATTTATCAGCTAAGCTTATTGCCTTTTTCATAGTGAAGATAATGAATAGAAGGGAAAGGAGGAATATGAGGGAGAAGCAACAGTCTTCTAAGAAGGTGGTATGAAGCATTAGAAAATTTGCAGTCGTTTGATACTGTTGTATTGGTGATACAAACTACTGAAATGCAAAATGTGGCTTTCATGGCATTTTGGTGGCCTTAAATTGGCATCGGAGATTAGGCTAATTTTTTTTTTGTTTCTCAGCTGCTTTTGAGCTATTGTTGATATTTATTGTACTTAACAATGAAAATTCAGCAAGCTAAAGGGAACATTTCTTCGCCATTAATTTGTCTTTGGTATTTTTTTTTTTAATTTTGTGTAATATTCTAAGGTGACTATATAAATCTCTAATAAAATATTGGGAATAAAATTATTTTGAGACCATTATAACTCCATGAAATCATATTACCACTCAGCAGATACGTTGATTGAATGTTCATGCCCTTTTTGCCATTTAATTTTAACCAGTATGAAGGGACATTAAATCCTGAACTATTTGAGAGTGGATGGTCTGTCTTGTCCTATACGTCCCTGGCATTTATATAGGCTGACCATATTTATGTTACGCCTGATATGGTTCTGGTGAGATAGACTAGAACAATAGGAAAGATCTGTGGAAATAACCTTGACAAGAATGCATATGTAAAAGCCACATCCTGGAAGAAATTTTCAGCGTGTAGAGACAGTTTTACCACAGAGCCCATAAGCCACAGAAGCAATCTAGAAATTGCTTCACTTGTTTAGCCTAGCTTAACCACAACTTTGTCTCTCAAGAAAACAGGTGCCGAGAATGCATGCAGAAGGCAGCCATAATCCGCCAGATGACCTTCTCTCAAAAGCCACTGCGATATCCAACCCACTGGTGGGATTCGAACAGGCAGAGTTAGGGAACTGCGCAGGTGCCACATTCCATAATGAGTGATGCTAACAGCCCCAGGGCCCTTTGCCCCAGACTCCGTCTTAGCTGAGGGCTGCGCAAGCACCTCATTTCCATAGCCACACCAATTCCCCGAAAACCCCCACCTTTTCTCAGACACTACATGAATAAAGAAAGACCACTTAACATAACCTGGTACATAAAAGCAGTAACCTCCCTGACTCAAGTGAGTCAGTCTTTTGGAGAGGCCTAGTCCCCTGCCTGACTCTTTTTCCTCGACTCAAGCAAAATAAAGCTTGCTGAAGATAAAGTTTGTCTTTCGCGTGTGTTCTCTTCGGGAGAAGACAAGGACCTTTTGTGTCAGATTGGTGATTGGTAACTCTGGTCTGTCTGAGACAGTTGCAGTTCATTTCCTTTATATCTGTGTAGTATTAATAGTGCCCCATTTCACTCTCAAAATCATCCAAATTCAAAACAATAATTTTTCTGATCCCCAATAATGTTTGGTAAATGATAAATAATAATACTTACAAATGATTGAAGACTTACTATGTGTCAGGTATTGAGTTAAATACTGACATGATTCATTTTAAAAAATCCAGTGAGATACGTAATATTACCATACCATATTTTATATGAGGAAACTGAGGCTGAGAAAGGATAATTTGCCCAAGTAACTGGCAAAGTCAGTTAAAGGCAGTCTTGCTCATCTCTATGTCCTCGGTGCCTAAGACAGTCCCCAGTTACCAAATTTTTATTTGGTGCCTAAAAAATAGAACAGATTCTGAAAAACCCCATGGTACTTGTTGGAAGGAAAGAAATGAAGAAATTTGATAAGCTATAACTTTGATTATTGTTTTACCACTCCTAGATTAGTATATTTGTGGTTTATTTATGCCAGGGGGCTTCTCTTTGAGAAAATGATGAGTCTGTGTGTTTCTAGTAAGGTCATTGTGTTTTTATTTCTTTATATTTTTCATTTGAGAAAGTCTGTATTTTTAAATGTGAACACTTTAAGGCAGAAATCACTGCTCTTTAGAGTATAGTAAATACCTTTTCAGCAGTTCCAATGGGTGCAGTAGGTTACTTAAATGGGCCGCAGATGTGTTTCTGTACAGTTTAAGAGCAGGAGGAGACTTGTAACAAATAGATTGATAACCACTGTAAAAAAACAGAGGAAGAATATATATTGTATGAAAATGCCCCAGTTTATAAAATGAAAAACTATATATTAGGTTCATGATAGAATTCACATTTGTCTTTTTTTAATCATGTTATTATTATCACATAGCCCTGGGACAAAATAATCAAAGACATGTGAACGGATGAATGAATGAATTAAATGATAAGAAATTGACTCTCTTTTATAGCAATGGCCATAAAAGAGAATTTTAAAATAAATCTGAACACTATCTGCCAAATACCACTCTATTAATGTAGCAGTTCCAAGAGATATCTAGTTAATAGTCTTTTAGTAGTTGGAAAATTGCATAATTATAGGCTCTAAAAATGTCTTGTACTTCCATCAAATACAGACCCTGCTTTGGCACAGGATACATACTGTAGGAATATTCGTGGAACTTAGAAGATGGCAGGGTATTTCAGATATTTCTAAGACAGGAAAAAAATAACAGACACTAGCTCAAGAAGATGTGACTGTTGATGATGCATACCATAATGGAGTATAGAAGAGATATTCTTTGAAGGATTAGATAATTTTAAAGAAAAAGTACCAGAGCCCATTCTTCAATTTGTAGGAGCAGCTAGTAGATCTGTCACATTTACTTATATATTCAGTTTTTAGCTGCTGTACGATCTATTTTTTAACTTGGGCAAGATACTGGTGTGAATACTCTAAAAACTTCTTTATCGATATGGAAAATTATCAGAATTTCATTCAAAATGTAAACATTGGAATCGCACAGTTTACAAAAATCGTGACGTGTGCTATATGTGCACCTGCAAATATTTAACGTCTGTTATCCAGAGGTTTTAAAATATACCATTTCACTAATTCAAATAATGTTTAATTGTCCCTATACAGGTATATTAGAAGGTACACAACATAGCTCCTGTCTTGTAGGAATTTATGGTCTAGAGAGAGAAAACATAGACACAGATTATTGATTACAAAAACTAAGCAATGTGATAAGTAGTATGTAAATGGTACATACTACATACATCATAGGTGCATGTTTCATTAAGATTAGAAATCTAAGGCAACACTAAAAAAATTACATGTTAACAACTTGTATGAATGCCATCTTTGTCTACATAGTCAATGCTGGCTAAGTAAACAAAGCAAATTATCTGTCTAGAATTTAGCAGTAGACTCTTTTCTCCTTTAACTCAGTCATTTCAAAATATTTTACCTTTTAAAAAAAAAAAAATTCTGTTTTTCTGGCCACTTGCTTTCTCTGATAAGCAGTGAAATAATATGTGAGAAGTAAGACTGCATGTTTTTTCAGGGCATATGTTTAAATTTCACTACTCTGAATTCACTGTAAAAATCCCATTTTTGTTGTTTGATAGATTTCCTTGATTACTTTTTTTTCATGAAAAAAATATAGTGAAAGCAACGTGAACCATAGTAAGATTTTTATATATGCTTTAAACTTTTCTTGGAAGTGAGACCCAATTGTTCTTTCGAGTAAAGTGTTTTTAATTATTCCTAGACATTTTATAGTTTGATATTTAAATCTAGGCTGTCTAAAGAGTTTTCATTATCCAGGCATAATAACCTTCTCTCGTGATACGAAAGCGAAGCATCCATCATTTCTTCTCTGCTTTGTTCTAGGTCGGGAAAAAGACTTCTTTGAGTTTGAAACCTTGCCTTTAGGCATCTTATGTATTCAAATTCCTTAGTCAGTAGATTTCTTTTTCTCAGGAGGAGCTAGAAGAGGGGTCTGAAAATTCACCAAAGCTCTTTAGAATGTACTTTTTATTATCTATGTAAAGCCTCTGTTTCCCATTGATAGCTCCTAGGGTCTGATATCTGAACAATTTTATAAAAGAAAATATTGTTGAGCATCAGATTTGTCAACTGAGTTTAAAACAGCTTTTCTATTTGCACCTTTAGTCATAAAATATGTTGTTCATCACATGGTAGAATAACTTTCTTTCTTCCAAAATCTGTTTTTCATCCAAGCTAACAGGACATATTGTCACATATTGTTAACCAAGACTGACAGCCAAAAAAACTATAGGAAAACTAACCAGATCCCCTCCATTACAATAGTAAATAAAGATGAAATATCAGACCCAAGTGAAAAAGCACCACTAAGCTTTGTTGTTATATGTTGCTGATTGCTGCTTCAAAACCCAGACGCCATGTCGGTGTGACATTAATGTATTAGATATTATTTTACATAGTAGAACAACAGCAACAACAACAACAAAAATCGCCGTTGAGTCGATTCTGACTCACAACGACCCTTTAGGACAGAGTAGAACTATCCTGTAGTGTTTCCAAGGAGAAGCTGGTGGATTCGAACTGCCGATCTTTTGGTTAGTACCTACTTCCTTTGATATTTATATCAACTCAGTTAATTGACTAATCAAGGATTCCAGTGTTTGGGAGAAAAAAGGAAATTTAGGAAAAATTTGTCCCAAAGGAGAAAAACAGCATAAATGAAGGAACTTTCCATGGAGAGTGAACCTATGAATGTTTGAAGGTAGAAGGAAAGATTCATTAAGGGAGGAGAGAGAAGAGGCTGGAATGTGTCAGCAAGGATCCTTATCAGGTTGCAAAGGGTGGGCTCAGATGCAGCAACAGTAGGGGGAGACTTTTTTCTCTGACACTGGAGGACATATGAGCATAATGAAAGAATTCTTATTGGTGAGACCAATAATGCAAGCACTCACTGTAGATTGGTTAGGTTTTGTGTGTTGTCATCTCCTGAAGGTAAAGTGTGTGAATTGAGGTGGGGTGAAATGGGAGCATCCTAAAGGGAATAGGAAAAAGCATAGAAATGAAGATAGGAAAAACAAACAAGAAACCTCTCTAATCAGTCCCTTTGCTAGCTGACAACACACACACACACACACACACACACACACACACACACAAAGAACTACTGGCAAAGCAGGAGTCTACTTCAATTTGTAGTAGGCCAGTTCTGCAGATTTCTGCATCTTCCTCCACCAGTGCTCTGTAATTGAGTATGAAGAATGGAGAAGATGGAGCATTAAAAATAATAATAATAATAAGTAAATCGACTGACTGACCCTATAGTAACAGCTGCCTGATGCTTTTCTTTTTGTCTCCATACTGTCTTTTGTTTTTTTGTTTTCATCATGTTTCCTAAGCTCCCTTGATAAACTTTTGTTTCCATGGTGCCATTTTCAGTGAGTGAGTGATTTAGAATAAAATGTGTAATGTGAGAGAATCTTATTTAGACTTTGTTAAGTTATATTGAATAATTTTAATTGAAGTGAATTTGAAGAATAAAAAATAGAAGTGAAGGGTTAATGAAGGATGGATCACATATGAATGACGAGCACGTGGATAGATGAAGGTGGCCTGATGCGAATAGTTATAAATCAATCATGAATTAAACATCTCTCCTTCTGGTTCTGTTACACTAACTAAAATGCTTGTTTCATTCATACATTTGTGTTAAAGAAGCACAGTGGTCTCTAAAATGTTAATATTGGAAGAGCTGGGTAACACCCTCAACCAGTACTCAAGTAACCATGGAGCATAGGTGAGGTCATATGATAATAAACAGTCAACTTGAAATTTCTCAGCACTAGGATGGCTAATTTTGATGGTAAAGTAAGTTTTGGAAAAGGGTCAAAGTTATTATATTTAAAAATGGAAAAGTGTGTTGCTCGTCAGTATGAAAGAGATGAAAATGACAAGGAAAGCAGGAGAGGCTATGATTTTGAAGAAGGCAGATGCAACTGTTGATATTAACCCTTTGCCATCAAGTCAGTTCCAACTCATAGCAACCCTGTAAGACAGAGTAGAACTGCTTCATAGGGTTTCCAAGGAGCAGCTGGTGGATTCAAACTGCTGATGTTTTGGCTAGCAGCCAAATGCTTAACTTACTTGTGTCATTAAAACCAAACCAAACCCGTTGCCGTCAAGTGGATTCTGACTCATAGCGAACCTATAGGACAGAGTAGAACTCTTCCATAGGGTTTCCAAGCAACACCGGGAGAAAAACACATTCTATAATATTTTGAAAGAGCTGAGACACAAAAAAAACAGAGCTTCCTTGGAAGACGCAGAACAAGTAGGAGGGAGTGCCAGGGACAAAGCCCACATTTCCCACCACATACTTTAATCAGCTGGTGAGATTTTACACCCTGTTTCTGTTGGTTTAAGTTCCAAAAAGATGTGTTTTTTTAGAGAGTGATGACTACTTGTTAACTAAAAAGAGTTTTTAGATGGACTATGAAATTTTAAATGAAGGGAGAAGTTTAGTTGCATGATGTTTTTTTCAGAATCAGAGCTTCACAGATCAAGCTCCGGTGGATCTAAATCTGAAGAGCACAGACAGGGGCTTGAACAGATGCTGCAGAACTGGCTGCAGGCTAGTACCCAATAACACGTTTCTGTGAGGCAATGGGAAATGGATTCGTCAGGGTGGGAATGATAGCTGGATTATACAAAGAAGAGGAAGGAAAATGTTTACTTTTGCTTCCTTATTAGGCAAACTGAAACACCACTGACTCTCAAATAATTAGGACCCGAATAGTTTAGGTCTGTCGTTTCTATAATGCTTTATTTCACAAACTCAGTTTTCTTTAGTTTTGGTAGAAACTCAGACATAAGAACAGTAAATGTAAACATTGGAAAAAATATATTGGAAACTAGGATATGAAGCAAAGACTTTAACGTTTGAGATATATCTTTGCTTTTATTCTCAATAACATCTGAAACATACCTTCTCTTCAGGAGCTTTTCCAGTCCACCTATTTGGAAGGTATGCAGGTACACTTCCTGTCCCATTTTGCATATAGCATAAGGACATAATGATAGAGCTCATCTTTGTATGGCAAACGAGGTTACTTTAAAACAGCTTGTGGCATTTGTTTCTGTTATAATCAGGGATTGTTGAGTCTTTTATATACTACCAATTTGGCCTCATTTAGTGGCTGAAAGGTTTGGGGAATAAAATTAATGCATTTGAAACTAATATAGCTCACAGAATGTGTGTTTGTGTGTGTGACTGTGTGTGTGCCAGTGTGCACCATGAGTACATGAGTGCAAATGTGTCCATTTACAAACAAACCAAAACATGACATGATAAATCATAAAAGCTAATAAATTTGTGATTTGGACAATATTTTAATTTAAGCATTATAAGAGTAAAACATTTAAAAACTATATGGAAGCTATTGTAAAAAGAGCAACAAAATCATAAAAAATAAATTAAAAACAGGTATGAATTTGCTGTTCTTACATAATAAAGGGAAGTCTTACAATGGTCAGTTGAGGTAAGTGTGAGCTTTGAAATGTTCAGCTTTTCAAAGGGAAAATAAATCTTTCCTTCAGCGTGTTCAATTACATTAATATAAACTGTTCTGTGTGTTCATGTGTCTCATTTATAAAACTGGAAACTAAATGTCATTAAATTTTTGTAAGGTATTATTTTCTAAACTCAATAATTTTTCTTTAAGTGTGAGTGTATTTGCTTACATATCTTATGTTTTGAGAGGTTAAATAAGTTAATATAAATTTAGTGTATCTAAAAAAAAAATTTTTTAATGCTAAGAGCAGAATCCATAAATGTTGCTCATAAATTATAGAAAAGTTTGTTTCATTTCAAATACAGTATATTTTAAATTTTTTAAAAGCTTTTATATAAGGTCTACATTTTTATTTCCTGCAAAGTATTAAATTAGAAATACGTTATAAGTGAACATGGAATATAGGCAAAATCAGATGGTTTTCCACATGAAACATAAATTGTAGCTAATTATTTAAGGCAGCCAAAATAGCAATAGTAAGATGAAGAAGAGATAAAATGTCAATAGAATATCAAAACTGAATTCTAAAAACATTTAATTGTCTAAAATTAAAAAGGGAAAATAAACGAACAAAAAAAAAACAGTGGATGAAAAATGTAAAGACAAATAATAAAATAGCAGACCTAAATCCTAACATTAAATGTTAACTGGCTTAACTCTACAGTTTAGAGGTACAGATTATTAGAGTGCTTTCAAAAAGCAAAAAACAACCTTCTGTCTACAATAAATATGTTTTATATATAAAGACATGATATGTTTGAAAAAAAATGAATAAAAAGATGTACAATGAAAAAATAAGCATAATAGGCTAGAGTGCCTAATACTGGAAGACTAAGAATATTAGTAAAAAATAAAAAGCTTTATTTCAGAATGATAAAGATGTTAATTAGTCAGGAAGTCATAGCAATTGTAAGTGTAGAAAAAAACCCGTTGCTGTCCAGTCGATTCCAACTCATAGCGAACCTACAGGACAGAATAGAACTGCCCTATAGAGTTTCCAAGGAGCGCCTGGTGGATTCTAACTGCTGACCTTTTGGTTAGCAGCCGTAACTTAGCCACTATACCACTGGGGTTTTCCAATTATAAGTGTGTGTATATATATATATATATATATATATATATATATATATATATATATATATATATATATATATATATAAAAAGCCTCAAAAAACATGAAGCAAAGATATATAAAATTAACAGGGGAATATATAAATCCACAATCAAATTAGGAAAAATATAACACACATCTCTAACAACAATAACAACAACAAAAAAAACAAACAAAAAACCAAACCCATTGCTGTCGAGTCAATTCTGATTCATAGTTATTAACAAGCAGTTATAAAATCAATAAGAAAAGGAAGATTTGAACAATTCAATCAACAACCTGATTGAATTTATAGGATATTTTCCTAATAACTTAAGAATACACATTCTGTGCAAGTATAGGCCTAAATAGACCACAACCTAGGCCATGAAACAAGTTTCAATGAATTTAAAAGGATTGAAATCATACTGCATTTTTTTGACCACAATTAAATTTGAGGTCAGTAACACCACTTCCACTCAGCATTTTACTGGCACTCCAAGCCATTGTAAGAAAGCCAGAAAGGCAAATAAAAAAGCACATAGATTTGAAATGAAGGCGATAACTGTCTATACTTGTAGATGACGTCTTAACAATCTGCAAAGCAACTACTAGAACCAAAAATTGATTTTATCAAGCTTGCAAGATATAAGGATATTATACTAAATTCAATTGTATTTCTACATACTAGTTGAAAACTATTGGAAAATTTAAACCATTCCATTTGCAGTATCACAAAAATTAAAATACTTAAATATAAATTTAACAAAAGAAAATTACAGAACATTGCTGAGAGAAATAAAATATGAGAGATGTGCCTTGTTAATACATTGGAAGACTCAATTATATAAAATTGTTGAGTGTCCTCAAATTGGATTCATTGCAATCCCAAACAGAATTCCAGCAGACTTTATTTGTAGAATTGAAAAGCAAATTTTAAAATTTGTATGGAGTAGCAAACAACCTAGATAAGACAAGGAAATTTTTTTTTTTTTAGGATAAGAACAATGTAGGAAGATTTATACTACTAGACTTCAAGACTTCCTCTAAAGTTACTATAATCACCAAGACACTGTGGTATTGGTGAAGAAATAGACATATAGATTAACGGAATAGACCAGAGACTAAAATATTAGTCCCACACCTGTGCGGTATTTTTTTTCCCTAGAGGCTTGGCCTTAGATAGGTGCATAGATACTTCATCTATATTAACAAAATATGGGCCAGATGCAGGTAAATATGGCTGTGGAAACTTGTGTAAGTTCCATGTGATGGCCAATGTTTCTCAGAGAAATAAGAAAAACGATCATCCACTAAGTGGGTGGATAAAAGTGTTGTTGTTTTTTGTTGTTAGGTGCCATCAAATCGTTTCTGACTCATAGCGACCCTATGCACAATAGAATGAAACACTGCCCTGTCCTGAGCCATCTTTTCAGTTGTTATGCTTGAGCTCATCGTTGCTGCCACCATGTCAATCCAACCCCTTGAGGGTCTTCCTCTTTTCTGCTGACCCTGTACTCTGCCAAGCTTGATGTCCTTCTCCAGGGACTGATCCCTCCTGACAATGTGTCCAAAGTATATAAGGCATAGTCTCGCCATCCTTGCTCTAGGGAGTATTCTGGCTGTACTTCTTCTAAGACAGATTTGTTCATTCTTTTGGCAGTCCATGGTATATTCAATATTCTTTGCCAACACCACAATTCAAAAGTGTAGTAGAGGATAAATATGAAATATCTTCCTGAAAAGAAGGAAGGTTAAAATTGTGTTGAAAAGTGTTGTCTTACTGGGAATCATTTAAGGTCCATTCTCACTAATTATCTTAAATTAAAAGTAATATACTTCAATGTGTTTGCATATTCTTTACAGCTATATTCAGCTACCCAAATACAGGATCAAGTAGAAGAGTTAGATTGGTTACTTTGGGCTGGTGCATTAATATATGAGTAAGGTAAAGGGAGAAAGGTGAAAAGGCAGCTGAATGTGTTTAATAAAGGCTATTTATGGAGAAAGAGACAGTGAACTGGCGGTATGACCAATGATTTTAGGTACCTGATGAATGGAAAAGTTGTTGATATCTGGGTACTAGAAGAGAAATGGACTTATAAGAAGGTGTGAGTTGGAGAATAGAATGTTCAAAAGTGTGATTATGGAATTTGCAGCTATTGACAAACACAAGGTCTAGCTTGACTATGAGAATTATTGACTGTGGTAGGTAGAGGATACAATCATTATTGATGGAAAGTCAAGGAACTGAGAGTTTTGGAAGCCTCGTCTACACAGATATTTGAATCACCAAGAAATAAGACACAAATACTGTCAAAGATAGTAGTAATGAAGCAAGAACTAAAATCTTCAAGGAATGGAAGGAAGTGACTTGTGGACAGAAAATTACAACAAGAAGGAAGTAAAGTGGTTATAGAGTTTGGTGGCATGAGATTTAATGATGACAGTTTTAGGGAGGAAAACAGGATTTTTTCTGTAACTATTACTGTATAAAAATCTTCCAATACTTACTCTACCAAAAAACTACAGTCATTTCTTTTGCTCATAAATATGCAATTTAGGCAGAGCTTCATGGGTACAGATCACTTCTGTTCCACATGGCATCAGGCACCTCAACTGCTAACCCACTAAAACCCACTGCCATCGAGTTGATTCCAACTCATAGTGACCCTACAGGACAGAGTAGAACTGTCCCTTAGAGTTTCCAAGGAGCGCCTGCTGGATTCAAACTGCCAACCTCTTGGTTAACAGCCATAGCATTTAACCACTATTCCAGCAGGGCTTCCCCTCAAAGGCTAGGGGCTAGAATTCTCTGAAGGTTTATTCAAATGTCTCAAGGTTGATTCTGGCTGTGGGTTGGGGCCTCAACTGGGCTGTAAGCTAGAACACCTACATCTCATCTTTCTATGTGGCCACTTGGCTTTCTAACAGGATGGCAACTGGGATCTAAGAACAAATGTCCCGAGAAACTTATGGCAAAGTATTTTTATTACCTTGGATGCCTCATATGGGAGTCACATACTATCATTTTGCTCTAATTGCTGGAAGTTGGAGAGAACAAAGTGGTACCAGGGTTTTTTTTTTTTTTTTGAGAGAAAAAAAAAATGCTGAGCAAACCAGAGTCCTTCTGAGGTGTAAAGAAGAAATAAAAGACAGTAGCAGATCTGGGAGTAGATATGTGATTGGACAGAGCTGGGATTAAATCTTAGCTCTGCTCTTGGTAGTAGGGAATAGCTTATTCATCTTTATATCCCAAGTACACAGCCAAAGCCAGCCAGCAGTATCTGGCATTTTGTGCATTGCATGTTGAATATGTCCAGCCATTTTCTCTGGTCATGGCCACTCTTCCTCATGGTAATTTCATTCACTACTATGGTCTTAAAAACTCATTCTAGCTCCAGCCCACACTTTTCTCCCAAACTCCAGACTCAGTTATCCATAAATACCTCATGCATGTCATATGGAATGAGTATAAAACTGAACTCCAGATCTTCTCTTGAAAACTTTTCCATCTGCAAACGTTCCCATCTCAAATGGGAAAAATTTCATCCATTTAGTTCCTTGAATCATATTCTACTCCCCTCTTTCTCTTACACTCCATATCTAACCAGTTAGCAAATTCATTTGTCCCTTCCTTCAGTCACTTCACACAACTTCCACTACTACCACTATGGGCCAAACCAGCATTTTAGTAGCGTCTTAACTGTTCTCCTTTCATCTGTTCTTTATTCAAGACAGTCAGTTCTCAGTACAGAAGCCACCCATCCTATTGTAGTTGAGTCAATATCAACTCATAGAGACTCTATAGAACAGAGTAGAACTGCCCTATAGGGTTTCCCAAACTAAGTCTTTACAAAAGCAGACTGCTACATCTTTCTCCTGTGGGGTAGCTTGTGGGTTCGAACTGCTGACATTACAGTTAACATCCTAGCACTTAACCACTGTAGAGGCCATCTTTCAAAATCACATCATGTCATTTTTCTGTTCAAACTGAATAAAAGTGAAAGTTTTTACATTGACCTTCAATTCGCTTCATGATCATGTTTCCCAGTTACATATCTGACCATATTTTCTCATACACTTTCCATCACTCACTCTGGTACAGCCACTCTGACCTCCTATCTGTTGCTTGACAAACCAGGCGTGCTGCTTCCTCAGGGACTTTGTTCTGGCCCTGAAGCCTGTGATGCTGTTCCATCAGATACATGCTTGGGTTACTTCTTACAGACCATTACTTCCTTCAGATCATTGCTGGATCATTTCCTTCACAAGGAGGACCACTTTGACCAGCATTCATTTTGTTAACTGTTTTTTTTTTTTTTTTCTTTTGGATATAAATAGAGAATACTCATTTAGACAGTCTACTATGATTCCTTCTACCACCCCACTCTGAGTGGGTAGTTTTCCTGTTTTCTGTTCCCATAAATCCTATTGTAGCACCTATCAAACCAGTGGCTCTTTCACCCTTATGCATACCTCTGAATAGTGCATGCCTGGCACATGGCGCTCAATCAAAATTTATAAAATCAGTTAATCAAAGTGCAAAAATATTCACATAGAACTCCACATTGTATGCTAGGCTGAAAAATGGAGCAGGGGAAAAAAGCTATACTAGAAAAGGAGCTGTACAGACATGAAAATGTGGGATAGTTAATTGGAGAAATATTCCCTTTCATGGAGAAACATGATTATTTTAGTGTTTGGAAAATTAATTAACCCACCCAAATAATTTTTTTATGTAGCATGCACTACATAGAAACCAAAGTATCATTGTGAGATAATGAGTGATATTATCTGCCAATAAAAAATCTGCCTGAAAAGTAACATGCAAATTATCTATATCATTAGCTCAGATTTATAGAACTTTTCATATAGCTTTTGAAATAGTAACCTCTTTCATTGTGTTCTAAAATTATAAGTTTCTGTAAAATTGGGCATAGAGAGTGGACAAGTATTAAATGATTCTGAGTAACAGTTGAGAAACACACACACACTGTGGTTTCTCAGCATGATGAGTTAAACATTTCAGAAGTTAAAAGTTTCACAAAAATTATTTGATACTGCCTCACTCATGAATCTTACCATTCATCCATACAGATATCTTTAAGATAGAAAAATTAGTACCACAACTGATCATCACACAAACATGCACATACACACACAAAAACTTTTTGAAAAACTGAACACATATGTTAATGCATATATGCTTGAGGGGTGCTCTTGAGTGTATTGAGAGTTCAGACTTCTCTAAAGATATTTCTTAAAAATATATGATTCAACAAAATCTTCACAAAGAAGCAAACAAAAGCCCTGTATATTTCTCAGAGTAATGTTTTCCCTTCAATACCAGTGTGATAGGTAGCATGTTTTTCAAGGTAAATATAATGTGAAACATAGAACCTGAGGTTTCTTAACATGAATATTTACATGTGATTTCATCAGCCCCCATCACCTGTAAATTTTAGGGTAGCCATTTCATATTATTTAAATTGTATCCTCTTAGAAGAAAGAAATATTTATTCAAAATTATATTTTACTACAAAATTTATAAGAAAATTAATATCTCCTATATCCCTCTGTAGCTCACAAATTCAAAGATAATCTAACTTTTGAGTTTTTCTTTTTTTTGGTATGGGGAGAGAAACTAATCATAGGCAAAATTTTAGCCTTATAAAATGTCTACCTGATTGTGTTGAAAAGATAAACCCTATAAATTATGGTAGTCTCTTGAAATTTTAAATTCTAATGAAATGAGTATTTTTAATTTGTTTATATAACTTCCAGTCTTATTTTCAGACACATTCATGGTGTGAGATCATCTCAGGCTAGAGAATAAGTCATTAGTAAAAACTGTTGTGGGATATTTGCAGCACCTGAAATAGTGGAAGAAGTGAAGGCTAACACACACACACGTTTCAGTGAAAGTGGTCTTATGAAGTTTATACTGGTCTTAAAAATGAGTTATTGTTGTTCTGAGGCTAGTTTAATAATATATTTGAAGGAATAGAATATTGAAATCAGGTAACAGAAATCTAGCCCCAAATTTGTATGTGACTTTTTTAGGTAGATTATTTAATCTCTTCGTGTCTTGGTTAAATATTCCTGAAATGTCTTTCTTAATTTAGAATTTCAGTTATCTCTCTGAAGTCTTGTCCAGTCCTTTCACTTATGTATTAGAATGCTTCCTTCAATGGAAAAACAAAGATGGAGCACGGGGGAGTTACTGGTGTTACTGCTGAGCATTACATACAAACCTGGTGGATTATGCCAGGCATGTGACTTCACCTCTAAGGTCATTTCCAGGTCTATAATTCTGCGACTGTGAGATACAAATCTATTTTGAATTGAAGTGAATGAACACTAAGACAATTAAAATTGGATGACCAATTGACATATTAATCAAAATGATCATCATAACAGTTTTACAAAACTATCAATTATTGAGTGCTTAGGAAGGCTGAAGAAGAATTAATGCATTTGAATTATGGTTTTGGTGAAAAATTTTGAATGTACAATGGACTGCCAGATGAATGAACAATTTATGCCTACTGGAAGAAGTACAGCCAGTATGCTACTTAGAAGTGAGGATGGTGAGACTTTGTCTCACTTACTTTGGACATATGATTAGGAGGGCTCAGCCCCTGAGAAGGATATCATACTTGGGTAAAGCAAAGGGTCAGAAAAAAAGAGGAAGACCTTCAACAAGATGGGTTAGCACAATGGCTGCATAAATGGGCTCAAACTTAGCCATGATGGTGAGGATGGCTCAGGGCTGTTCAGCGTTTCCTTCTGTTGTACATAGGATCGCTATGAGTCAGAACTGACTTGATGGCACCGAACAACATTCTTTCCCAAACACTAGGCTGCACATCATGTGTATTTTATCCAATTAAATCCTTACAAATATTCTGTCAGGGAGGTATATTTTACGGATGAGGGAATTTAGTCTACAATTTGCAGTGTCTTTTCTAGGGTCATAGAGATACAATGTGAAATTACTAAGATTTGAACTCAAATCTACATGACCTCAAAGTCAGTGCTTCTATAGCCATAGAGGAAGTAGTTTGTGGCCACATGAACTGAAGGAGTTAGGAAGAGGTAATGGGGAGAACACAGTAATGAGGCAAAAGTAATGAATAAAGGTCCTGGTAGTAGTGGTCCCTGGGTGGCACAAACAGTTAAGCACTCCATTACTAACTAAAAGATTGGCAGTTTGAACCCTCCTAGATTTGCCTTGGAAGAAAGACCTGGTGATCTGCTTCCTAAAGGTCACAACCTTGAAAGCCTAATGGGGCTCAGTTTTACTTGAAACATGTGAGGTCACCTTTTGTCAGAATCATCTCGACGGCAATTTTTTTTTTTTTTTTAGTTGGCATCTGGATTACCTATGATTACATGGGTGAACTTTCCACAATGCTCGACCCTTGAGAATGACTCACTAGGTAGAGAGGGGTTGTTGCCCAAGAACAAGGAAAGCAGTACATAAAGACCTGCCAGGGAGGCAAAAGAGCATTGGAGAGAAAGCTTAGCTGAGTTATTAGATAGAGCTATGCTTAACTCTCTTCACTTACTGGTTCACTTACTGGTTGTGATAACGTGGCATTTTGCTAAGCCTCAAACCTATAAAATAGAGACATTAATACTACTGACTTCATGTTACTGTTCTGTTATTAAATGACCTGAATCTTTGCAGAGAGTTTTGCATATGATTGGTACAAGTAGACATACTGAATAAATGTCAGTTTGTTTTCTTACGATTGATACTAATATTGATATATTGATAACTGTTATTGTCATCATCTCACGCGGCTACAAAAGAGATGAGAGAGATGGTGGTAGAACGGTAATTATAAAATGACAAAGGAGAAAGAATATGCTGTAACATATAATCCAATTTAGGTTAAGATTATACTCTTTAACTCTAAATTTCCAAATTACAAAACAGGGAACCTGCTTTCTAATCATCCCTGATATCAGCCAATTAGAGCTATTGTTTTTTCTGGTTTTCTTTTTCTTCCTGCTCCAGCTTCTGATAAAAAATCAAGACCTATTCTGGTTTTGCAATTGAGATTGCCAGATAGCTAGGACAGAAAAGTAAACTCTGAGGATGATTGAATAATTCTATAGCACTGATCATATTAAGCTAAGCAGAAGAAAAAATAATAGATGAACTAAACTTAAATATATTTGAAAGTGTTTGCATGCATGGAATTGCTTAGAAATATGGAAAATTATTAAAAGGAAGTCTTCACCAAGTTATTCCGGGCATAAAAAAAAAAAAAATTTATAATGTGAATAAAGAATTGTGCCCCTAAATGTTGACATCTGAAATTGTTTAATTTGGGACCCAGTAGGACACTTGCACACTGAAAATTAGAGACAAATAGATGACTGCTCTTGCCAAATGAACTGCATTAGCCAGTTGCTTTTGCTGATTCACAGACGTTCAATTTAAAAAGAGCACCATTTCATAGATATGGATGGAACATGTTGCAAAATGGCTTGATTCATTTTAATTCTGAGTGTGCAATTTGGCGAACATTGGCTTAGAACAACTCTGTGTCCTCTGTGTGCTCTATGTTTCCTGTATTTATATTTGTAACTACAAATAGGCTATGTCCTATACTCCAAGCAGATTTTTCCACAATCACGGCATTTTTAAACATTTCTTTTACTTTAAGGCAAATTAGAGTTTTCAATCAGGTATTATAGTTAATCTATATCTGTTGATCGATCTGTCAATGTTTTTTAATAACTGCATAGTCAATGTTTTAATTATACTCAAATTTTAATCAACCTGGGCAGTAATGCTCTGACTTAAGGATACTTTTCCATTTTGTATAAGTTGTTACTTGATTTTTAAGGAGAAATTGTAGTCACCAATCCATCTATAGTACATATCCTGGTTTATTCTTTATTTTGAAACAGTACGTATTTAACTTGTAGGTTTTCACTGTATCAAAGAATACGTAGTTTTGTTACACAGGCAAGAGTGTCTTCTGAGCCAGGGAACTACTATAGTATAATGCCTAATGGTATAAGGAGAAATATTCGTAACAAAAAACGACTACAAACTTAACCATCAGGGCCTAGACCTGAGCCAGGCCTTACTTGTCCCTTCCTAACAACCAATTCTGTTGGATGCTTTTGTCCCTACATGGAAGCTTTATTGCCTTAACCAGAAGATATCTTCATTATGATTTGTAACTATGTTTATTTCATTACCATACAAATGAGTTAATCTACTTAGATTTGACTACCTGATTCTAGAAAGAATAAATTCTTCAAATCAAGTGAACAGACCATTAAACTTATGTTTGAATTATATGATAAATCATCCCCCTTAGCCTTAAATATTTAAACAGTACATTTCTACTATCAAGGCAATACATGCACCGATTAACACAAATATGGCTTGCAAAAGCACATGAATTAAATCATCAAATAATGAGACAACACACTGAAGGCTTATAAAAGATGATTTCATGATATTTTTGAATATTTAGTTTATATTTTTCATCTTATTCTATATGAAACTAAAGTGAATAAAAAGTCTAGAATGCCTTCAGATATAATGAAATCATACAGAAAACTTAACTTCCTATGAAGGAAAACATGTCAGTGGGGCTTTGGGTACCTTCTAATTCAGAGATGATAATATATGTTTTATTATCAATAAGCAAACACTAAATGTTTTGTTGTGGGTTTTAGTGATATAGTGACCAATAGACTTTTACTCTCACCTAATTTTCCACAATCATTTCCTTTTTGAAAACATAGCTTTTGGCTCCTTTCTAAATTTACAAAAAATTATAAATATTTATTTTTTTTCTTGGAAAGATACAAAATAATGGTATATTTTAGATGTCAAATAATCTTTGAAAATATTTGCAAAAATCTGTAAGCTATAGTGCTCAGTTTTAGAAACTTTAAAAAGAATTATGTAAGAGTCTATTTTCACAGTCCTTTATAGTTCAGCTATCTCTTGGATTCTTTGGCTTTAATGCTATCCTTAGTTGGAGACAATAAAAGAAGGTACCAGCAGCTTTACCATTTAAAACAAAAAGGCATTTCATTTAATATAACTTAATTTTTTGTGTGTTTCTTTAAAGTACAAATTCATTAAGAACTGGAGTCAGCAAGCATATTTGACAACTGAGACTTCCATATTTATGAAAATTTATGTTCTGAGTTACTGTTCAAAAGTATCTTTTGTCCATAAGACAAAAATGATGTAATAAAACAACTCTGCATAGTATCTGTTGATATCTAGATTAACTCTTGCTCAGATAAATAGCTTTTATTTGTTTCTACGAAATAGTAAGGATGAAAGCTTGCAAGTAGAAAAAATACAATCCTTAATTCAAACATAGTTTATACTTTTTCCTAATCTTTTAATGTAAGAAATACTTCTTACCAACTTCCAAATCTTCACTTGATTAAAATTTTAGATGAAGTAAGAAATATGTAACCAGATATCAATAGATCAATAGTTCTTTTCACACACACACACGTAAACCAAAAAAAAAAAAAAACAAAACTCAGGGCTATCGAGTTGATTCCGACTCATAGCGACCCTATAGGACAGAGTAGAACTGCCTTGCAGAGTTTCCAAGGAGCGCCTTGCAGATTCGAACTGCCAACCCTTTGGTCAGCAGCCATAGCACTTAACCACTACACCACCACGGTTTCCACACACACACACACACGCATACACACCCTAAATACATTGTTATTGAGGCACTGTGATACATGAAGTGATTCAGGTTTATTTATTTGTGAGAGTAACTCTGCTCAGCGTCTTAAGTAGTTGTTTAAATTATAGAGTTATGAAAAATATCCAGTAAAATTAATAATTAAAATAAAGGTGTAAAATTATGTATGGCAATGTATTTCTTCAGAACATTCTGTAAAACAATAATTGGGGGGGACTCTGCTTTAAGAAATACCATGAACTCTAATATTTATAATGAATATTAATCTTAGTACAGAGTCTTCATAGAAGACTTTGAAGAGCCACTAAAATATTTTAGCTTTTATTTTACTTGAGGTTCAGATAGGTAAACACAAAATAGCAATATTGTGATTTACAATTGTCCACAGCTTAGGGGCCGTATATGAGTCCATGCCAAGCCAAAATGAAGAGTATGGTTTAGTTACTAGAACTCAAGCATCTTGTCCATGTTGGCAAAGTGCAGAGAAACACTGTCACATCGCTGCAGAAAATCTTTCCATGAATACAGAGTACTGAAGACTCTGGTATTCAGGTTTGCAAAAATGAAATCAGTTTAGCTTAGCTAGTTTATCTTAGCCAGGAAGTCATGTTATTTGTCAAGGAATAATTGAGAAATAAATAATAATCAAATAAACACACTTTACTTGAGCATAACATTCCATAAAGTTTTGGTTACTTTATATTTATGAACATTACTTTTTTTAGTATTTTTAAAGATTTTAAGTATTTTCTGACTCTGCTAGCTATTAGTTATGAAGAGCATTACCCAGCCCAGTGCCGTCAAGTTCAGTTCAAATCTTAGGGGGAAAGCACAAAGTGATAGTTGGGACACTTTTTTTTTTTTTTTTTAAACTAAATTAAAGGATAATATTTGCTCTTTCCTGAACTTTACAGGAGGATTTAATCTCTTATTCTGAATAATGGGATGGAAGTCAGAACTCATCATTGACACTACATGATAAAACACTTCTGTAAAAGATACAGATTTAGAAATATACAAATTTGAAAATAATACAGCCATTAACAATTTTGAAAGCCACCCATTTTATTTATAATTAAAATTAATTGTATTATATATATATATAATATGTATATGCAATCTGTTGCTGAAGGTCTACAATTTATATGTAACATAACAATAAAGAGACACAGCAGACAATAAATGGTACTTATAAATCGTTGCTTTGGGTCTCTTTTTTTAAAATGGGGATATTAATGTTAAACATGATTAAAAAATAAATGAATGTTTAAATATATGCCAGACAACATATAAGCAATGTCCTCACAAGACTGAGTTATTTGAAGAGAGTGAATGAATATTAATTATACTTTGATGCCCAGTGTCCAGTACAGTTCATGACACACAGGCCCATTTCAATAAATATTTGGAATGAATGAGAATGTAATGACTATTTAACCCTATTATAAATATCACATAATTTCTTTGGGTGGCTATCAATATTTGGTGAGCCTAAAAATATATATATAGAGAGAGAGACCTAATATATTTATCATTAGCATTCTTGTTCTTTTCTGATATTATTATCTAATATTAGCCTTAGCTGTATTGCTTTCGACTATTTTAACATCTGTTTTAATTAGCCAGCAATTCTAGATTTTTAAGTTGGGTCTTTATGCTATTTGCCCAAATTTTAGAGTTCCTAGTTTAACATCTATTTAATTGCATCAGTGTTTTAACATAACACTTATTTTTATACTGAGCAGATATTTCAAATATGAGAATAAATATGTTGTCATTATTAAACTTCAGTATAAACATTATTGAATACATTTTTGTTGTAATTCTCTCACATCATGTTGTGTAATGCTGTTCTTTAGAAAACACATCTTTTTAAATTTTGGCTAATCTATCTTGTGAGCACCTCATTTTGAAAGATCTAAATAAAAAAAAACTACCTATGTCCTCTGGCGATTCACATATGATAGATCTAAGGTAAAAACCATGTTCCTAGTGATTTTTTTTGTCATTCTCAATACAGCCTAATTGGTTAAATCCAATAATGTTTTTGGTGGTTAATTAGATCTTGAACACTGTAGACAACAATGGTCCTTGTCATATGTTGAGAATCTTTACATATATTTCTTTTTTTAATATTGTTAAAATATGATCCATACAACTTAATTCTAATTGGGAGAATTATGATATTTTAAATTACTAAATTGGTGAACTTTTTCTGCACTATATTTTTTTTCCTCAGTGGCCATGTTCCTGGGAAATTGACTTTAAATTGTAAAGTGAATAGATTTAGGTAATGAACCAAGGGTGATGACTTTTTAAGGTAAAATATTTTGGAGACATTAAAATAATTTTAATTTAGAGTAAATAGTAAGAAAGAGCACCCAAATTGTCAGTTTAATAACTTTTGAGGACCTTTTTAAAATTCATAATCAGAACATGCAGCATATTTTCACAATCTTAAAGAGCAAAAGCCCCATTTAATTGACTATCAATGACAGCTTTTTCCTGCTTAATTAAAAAAAAAAAAAACCTGTATTTTTGTAGCAAAAACTCCCTTTAAATATATGTGTGGTTAATCTTAGTATTCATACTTCAGTTCAATAAAAATAGATGATCTCCACAGATTCTTTGAGTTGAACCCATATGCAGAGTCACTAGGGATCTTTCCAATGAACTCACAGAACTGCTATCAAATATATGCACCCAAGATCCTTGTGTCTGTGTATGTGTGTTTATTGCATTCTGAAACACTGCTTTGATTGTTGGATCCCTCTGCTTAAAGCCCATTATTGCCTACAGGCTAATGTCAGTATTTCATTGAAAGCACTCCCCATTCATGCCTGCTCATATATTTTCAGATTAAGCTACAGGAAAAACTCCCTGACACTCACAAATATGCCTTGTATCTTAATCATTTCTATTTATATGTAAATAAATATAGATAACCTTTATTTTTTTTTATATACCAATGCCTCAAACTCTTTACATGAAAAATCATTTAAATATCATTTCAAATACATTTGAAAAGTAATTTCTTTATTCTCATTTTACTTATGAGGAAATTGAGAACCAAATAAGGTAAATAAATTGCCCATCTCACATAGTATTAAGTTAGGATTTGAATCAATACAATTTAGATTAATGGCTTATATTTTTGGACTATACAATGTTTTTTCCTACCATCCTTATTTCCTTGTCAAACTCTGTTTTCACTTCTTCTGAGAAGACTTTCCTAGGCATTTTTTTTTTTTTCATGGTGCCACTGGGTGGAGTCTAACCCACTAGACATTCTGTTCCACAGAAGAAAGATGTGGCAGTCTACTTCCATAAGGATTACAGCCTTGGAAACCCTGTAGGGCAGTTCTGCTTTGTCCTATAAGGTTGCTATGAGTTGGAATCAACTTGATGGTAACCAGGGTTAATAAGTCAGAATTTTTTTTTTTTTTTTGGTTAGTCTCCAAAAAAAGGTCCCTAGGTGACACAAATGGTTTGTGCTCAGCTGTTAACCAAAAGGTTGGCACTTTGAACCCACCCAGTGGCCCCAAGAAAGAAAAGCCCTGGCTAAAGATTACAAAAAAAAAAAAAGCCAAACTCATTGCCATCAAGTTGGTTCCAACTCATAGTGGTCCTATAGAAAACCCTATGGAGCAGTTCTAATCTCTAATAAATGGAGTCATCATGAGTTGGAAGCTACTCTACAGCACAAAATGACAGTTTCCAAATAAAGACA
Source organism: Loxodonta africana (assembly GCF_030014295.1). Taxonomy (NCBI): domain Eukaryota; kingdom Metazoa; phylum Chordata; class Mammalia; order Proboscidea; family Elephantidae; genus Loxodonta; species Loxodonta africana. Next base: position 91,579,956 of record NC_087346.1, read on the forward strand.
TTAACAAAGTCACATTTCTGCCTAACATGATCCAACTATCCTGCCCTTTTCTCCAGAGGAAATGCAGAGTTCTTGGGTGATGTTCACTCATCTCTTTGATATCCTATAAATTAAATACTATGATGTCTGTTGGCAAAGAATATTGAATATACCATGGACTGTGAGAAGAACAAACAAATCTGTCTTGGACGAAGTACAACCAGCACGCTCCTTAGAAGCAGGGATGGTGAGACCACATCTCACACTCACATACTTTGTAGATGTTATCAGGAGGGACCAGTCCCTGGAGAAGGACATCATGCTTGGTAAAGTAGAGGGTCAGAGAAGAAGAGGAAGACCCACAATGAGATGGATTGACACAGTGGTTACAACAATAGGCTTAAGCATAACGAAGATTGTGAGGTTGGTGCAGGACCAGGCAGTGTTTCATTCTCTTGTACAATAGTGTCGGAATCAACTCAATGGCACCTAACAACAACATGATGTAAAGTTAAATATATTTAAATAGTGTGATGTAAAATTAGTACATCTTACATTTTCTACATGATAAGGAGATAAGAGAGGGAAGAACACAAAGGTATTTTATATATTTGTGTGTGTGTTTATTTATATATATCTATATAAATGTATATAAATGTATTCATAAGAAAATAAAGAAATGCTCAGAACAATTACAGTCCTTGTTTCTGCAACTGGTCATGTAGTCATAGATGATATTTATTAACTACCTTCTTCCACTACCCTGTCCACATTTTCTTTGCTTTCAGAAAGCACTGCTACTGTTCATGGTTCTTTTCCTCATGGGAAGGCCTAAATCTTTATTTCTGAAAATTCTGGTCCATTACTACTTCTGTTTGAATTGACTTGTTGCAGTTTTTCATTGACTTTAATTACAGACCATGGTTGTAATAAGAGATGCAACAACCTATCCTTCATCTTAGAAGGGATATCTGAACCTGCCCCACATTTCTAGACCACTAGAAATTTTACTGAGTTGGAAGCATCTGGAATATTTATCAGATTTATTTTCCACCCTCCTACACACAGATATCTTACCAATAATTCTATTGTAGTTGCTATGCCTTGCTTACCAGTCAGCATAATTTCGTCAATGCTGTAACCACTATTTTATCTTGTGGAAGGGAACGGTGAGTTAGGATCCTGTGACATAGGGTGGGAGAGTTGATACAACCCTGAGTTATTACAATAAAGGTGTATTGCTGTCCTTACCAGTTGAAAGAAAACTGTTTTTGGTGGTCTTTGCTAAGAAATGTGGAGAAAATGCATTTGCTAAATCAATAGCTGAATAACAGGTACCAGAAGATGTGTAAATTTTCTCAAACGATGAAATTTCATCTGGAAAAGTAGCCTCAGTTTACCACTTGGCTAAGTTTATGATAATCTACTGTTGTCTTCAAGATCCATTATTTCATTCTGCATAGATTAAATAGGCAAATGGAATGTGGGTGTGGTAAGAATCATCACCCCTGCATCCTTCAAGTCCTTGATAGTGGCAGTAATCTCAACAACAATACCTCGAATAATGCAATATTGCTTTTGATTGACTATTGTCCTAGGTAGAGGTAGTTCTAGAAATTCCACTTAGCCTTTTCTAACGTAATAGCCCTCACTGAACAGGTCAGGAGACCAAGGTGCGAATCTGCCGGTTGCCGAGTTTGTCTATTCTAGTTATACATTCTGGAACTGAGGAAACAACCACAGGATATAGGTTAAGGGACTCACTGGAGCCACTTTGGGATACATCTAATCTAAAGCTCCATTGATCAATTTACATCCAACAAGCCTCTGTTCTCACTGGTTGACCACAGTGGCATTTTGAGTCTCTTTGTATTAGTATGTGTTTACAGCCAGTGTCCAGTAATCCCTGGAAAATTAATTATTTCATTTTCCCCAATGCACAGTCAACTTAGTAAAGGACTTAGGCCCGTTTGGGGAAGACTGAGAGAAAGATTAACATAAATATTTATCAATGAAGCATAGGCAGTCCTTTCTCAAGGGAATATGGCCTCCCCTTCATTCAAGGGATTTTGGGTCTGTTCACTGATTCACATCTGCAAATTAATTGAGGGACTGTGATTCTCTGTTTTGATGATTCAAATTATATTTTGGTTCACTTGACCTAGAACCTACCAGCTTGTACCGATCAAATGAGAATTTAGCTGGCTGCCCATCTATTTCACTTCTAGGGACACCATGGTCAACTAAACAACACTATAAAGCTCTGTGAGTCAGGTAATTCTGATGACTGATTTTGTGTTCCATTATGGTAACCAAGCCCACCTTGTCTTTGATGATTAAATGCCTCTTGTCCCATGATACCCTGGGATCCATTATCCTCATTGTATTAGGGATCCCAGTTCATTGGGAGAAGGTCTTACTGCACTTACTCGCCTACAGAGAAGTGCATTCAGAAGTCTTCAAGGATGCCAGGACTCTTCTTCTACAGTACACCAAGGTGGTTCTGACATTTCAACTTTATTCATTCTAGCCCATATTTTGGTCCCTGTTTAAGCCAACCAACAAAACAGAGCCCTTTCTAACCCCTCCAGTTACAACTTGAATCCAGAGACTCTGGATCCATTTAGATATAATCAACCTAATCAACATTGTGAAGAATGGGAATTCCAGAACACTTAACTGTGTTTATGTGGAATCTTTACATAGACCAAGACGCAGTCATTCAAACAGAACAAAGGGATATTCGTGGTTTAAAATGAGGAATTTTGTGTGTCAGTGTTGTATCCTTTCACCATACATATTCAATTTGTATATTCAGCAAATAATCCTACAAGCTGAACTATATGAAGACGAATGAAGCATCAGGATTCAGGAAGACTCATTAATAACCTGTGATATGCAGATGACACAAGTGTGATTGCTGAAGGTGAAGAGGACTTGAAGCACTTACTGATGAAGGTCAAAGACTACAGCCCTCAATGAGGATTACACCTCAACGTAAAGAAGACAAAAAAAAAAAAAAAACCCTCACAACTGGATCAATAAGTAACATCATGGTAAATGGAGAAAATATTGAAATTGTCAAGGATTTTATTTACTTGAATCCACAATCAATGCCCATGGAAGCAGCAGTCAAGAAATCAAACGACATATTGCATTAGGCAAATCTGCTGTAAAAAAAAAAAAAAAAACCTCTTTAAAGTGTTAAAAAGCAGTCATTTTGAGGACTAGGGTGTGCCTGAACCAAGCCATGGTACTTTCAGTTGCCTCATATGCATGTGAAAGCTAGAGAATGGGTAAGGAAGAACGAAGAAGAATCCATGCCTTTGAATTATGGAGTTCACAAAGAATATTGAATATACCATGGACTTCCAGAAGAATGAACAAATCTGCCTTGGAAGAATTACAGTCAGAATGCTCTTTAGAAAGTGAAGATGGTGAGACTCTGTCTCACCTGCTTTGAGCATGTTATTAGGAGGGACCAGTCCCTGGAGAAAGACAAAATGCTTGTTAAAGTAGAGGGTCAGAGAAAAAGAGCCTGACCCTCAGCAAGATGGATTGACACAGTGGCTGCAACAATGGGCTCAAACATCTTGAGAATGGGGCAGGACCAGGCAGTTTTTTGTTCTGTTGTACGTAGTGTCACTGAGTTGAAAACAACTCGATGGCACCTAACAACAACAATCAACTATGTGTTCCTTACATAATTATTCCACATTCTTGATATCTATTCCCACACATATTTTCCAGATTTCTGCCTGTATATATGTTTAAAATATTGCATTTCTTTTGAGGTACTGCACTACCTCATGGTCATACTTTGTGTCTCACCTTTCAGGGCCTGTTGTTAATTGAATCGAGTTATGGAAGCAGAGGAGTAATAGGTGTTGTCTTGAGGAGAATCAGCCATGTCTTAGGAGGCAACTAACTCAGGGATGGCCATTACACCACCTCATATGGGAGTTGAATGGCTGCTTCCACTGGTAAAAAAAGACTCAGCAGAATTTATAGGTTCAGTGCCCCCAACTTCATCAGGATCTGCCCGTATGTCCTCATTCCAATTTTCAGGATTGCATTACTTTCCAATCAAAGCCCTCACAATAACAGCAGATATCCTGTGAGTTTTGGAATTCAATTTGGTTTTGTAAGTCAGCTATTCCTGGAATAAGAGTCTAGGTTTAGTTTTCAGAAATCTCAGTTCTGCTACTACAGGAGATAAGGAATTCTTTCAGGGGAGATAATTTTCAGATGATTTATGCAGCACTTGAGCTGGGAATTTGAAGCCCTGAGATAATCCTTGTCTTTCTCGTCTTTTTCTAGCTCAATTTTAAGCAACCAATCTCATTATACTCATAAGTTTGACAAAAATGTTATAATGAATCAAATAAATGCCCACCCAGAACCTTGTCTCTGATAAGTGTTTGATTAGGAGTATGCAGTGGTGATATTTTGCATATCTCTATTGTCACATCATGCCAAGGACTGTCATTGCCCTCTTTATTACTGGCAATAGAGTCATTAGTGCCATTAAATCTAGTCAGATTAGAGAACAAATTCCAGAAACCCCAGAACATATTCAGAAAACTCATCCTTCACATTCTGTTGCTCTAAAACTAGTCTTGATACCAAAACCTGAGTCAGGATCCTCCAATGAATCAAAAACAATAGGAAATTATAAATGGGCTAGTACGGATGGAGGCAATGAGTGTGTTAGGGGATCACATGTGAAGAGTTTTTAAAAAAGTGAAACTCTCAGATGCTGTTAAAGTGAAACAAAGAGGTTTATGAAAGCATAACAGACATTCAAATGGGGAGATGTTAGCCCACACAGAGTGAAAACCAATAAATCCAATGGGAAACTGTTTCTGAGGGATATTTACAGGGTGGTCAGGAACTTCTCAATAAGATTCTGAATGGTTGGCCCTCCCTGAACTTACCTGGACATGCCTAGGCATAGCCACATTCTAGCAAAGATTATTTTCTCAGACCCTCCCTGGGCTTGCCAGGACTTGTCTAAGCATAGCCTGGATTTGCCCAGACTTGTCTAAGCATAGCCACCATTTTTGTTCAGCAAACTCTTTAAATTAATACAAGGGTTATAGCTTTAAAACAGAAGCAGGAGTGTAAAACAAAATGAAGTTGAATATACTCCTAGGCCAGCCACCCTAGATACATTCTGAAGCTATCATTCACTCCCTCCTTTTGATCAAGAATTTTCTTGAATTTCTTTGATCACATTATCAACCACCATTTTGAGGACAGTGCTTTCTTCTGAAAGGATTTGGATTTGGATTTCCCAGTAGGACAGTGTTATTAGAGTATGTTAGGAGAAGAAGAACTTTATTTTGTTGCTGTCTTTCAGAGGTTCTTATAGATGTTTGCTTACTATAATAAGTCTTTAAGACTCTAGATGCTATTTATAAAGAGCCAGTCATAATCTAAAATCTTCACCATGCCATAGGTGTAGTCTCTACTTCTGCAATGTTAAGCTAGGAATGATATATAAAGCAGGCTGCATTAAGGAATAACCTGGCTTTAAAGGGGTTGGTTTATGAAGTGAGCTTGAGTCCCTCTGAAATATGAGTACTCTTACTGTACATAACTCTTTCCATAGGCAATAAATTGGTTCTTGGGTAATAGCAGTGGAAATAATTTTAAGACATTTGATAGTTTCAATAATAATTACAAGTACAATCAGTATCATTAAACCAGCATGTAAAATAGACTTAATCCATGATCCTACTCCTTTTAGTAACCAACTAACTACATCTAACCAGGAGTCAGAAGTAGGGTCATTAGCCAGCTGTTCCATTTTGTTAGATATATTGTGAACAGTATGTTCTAAGTCAGAAACTCTGTACCAAGGGAGAAATACTTTGAGGAAAGAATAACCCAACCTGGGTTTTCCTTTAAGGCGTTACTGTTCATTCTCCCTTGATTGCTTGTTGGAGCTTCTCTCCTTGGTGTCCTCCTTTCAAGGAGTTTTAAATCATTCATCCTATGGAGGCTTTCAGTATACGAGTGGAGGCTTAATGAGACTCCAAGAGTTCCCAGGGTGCGTTGGCTATTCATACTGTATTCATCTTAAACAAGGTAAAGCCCAAGTAGAAGGCTCAATATTGGTGTTTTTATGTAAATAGGTTGATCCTTCACATAAAAACACATATCCAGGTGACACATAAATCATTCCTCTTCCTGTCTGGCTGAACTTCTTCCAAGACAGATTTGTTCATTCTTTGGGCAGTCCGTGGTATATTCGATATTCCTTGCCAACACTGTAATTCAAAGACGTCAGTTCTTCTTCAGTCTTTATGATTCATTGTTCAGCTTTCACATGCATATGAAGCAACTGAAAATACCATAGCTTGGGTCAGGCGCGCCTTAGTCCTCAAAGTAACGTCTTTTGTTTTTAACACTTTAAAGAGGTCTTTTGCAGCAGATTTGCCCAGTGAAATACATCCATTGATTTCTTGCCTATTGCTTCCATGGGTCTTGATTGTGGATTCAAGTAAAATGAAATCCTTGACAATTCATTATTTTCTCTGTTTATCATGTTGCTGCTTATTGGCCTTCTCATGAGGATTTTTTTTTTTTTTTATGTTGAGGTGCAATTTATACTGAAGGCTGTACCACCACTCAAATTGGGTAATTTTTCTATCTTTGAATTCTCAAGAGAGAGCTTCCTGAGGAAGTCTTTGATAGTCTCATCTAAATTAGATGTCTTTGTTCCCTTCTGTGCCACCATACTTTCTCTTTCCTAGCATAATATTTATGGTTATTCATGCGATACTTTTAAGATTCATAAAAACAAGATCGTGTCTATCTTATTTACCTCCGTATCCCTAGTTCTAAGCCATGTTTATGGCCCACCACAGTTATTGAAAACATTTTGTTGAATGACTGAATAGAGTGATACTTTAATCTATATTTTACTTATTTTTATATTATTTTTGAAGTTTCTGTAGGGAATTAAATAGCAGTGACATACAAAAATCTTAAATTAAAAGGAATTCATTAAAAAAAGTGTATTTTTTTTTAATGATAAATGAATTCCAAATATGCAGAATGCATGGATATAAACTTCATGTCTTTGAAGGCAAATAGTGTTTAAAGTGAGAATGGCTTTTCCTAAAAGGATAAAAGAAAAAAATGAAAGAATGAAAAATGAAAGAAACTGGATAGCTTAGCTAAGTATGGTATTGGCTGCTACAGCAATCCTATTATATAAAAATAATATTTTAAATTTTTTCCTAATCATTTAACTACAAGAATGTCCCTAATTCTATCAAAAAGCTCTTTTTTAATCTTTTGAATACCTTCACATTTTCTCTGAATTTATAAACGCATTAAGGCTTTACTATCTCTATAATTAGATCTCCTGAAAAAAAGTACCTTCTCCTTTTTGTCAGTTCGTGATTATTCACAGTGATGGCAGAAAGACTTAGCATGGATTACTAAAACCCCAGATCATGTATAGCACATGAAAATTAGCCCCAATTCATTATGTCTATCAAAAATTTCTATTGAAATACAAGTTCATAGTTGAGCTTTAGCAAATGTGCATTGGTGCTTGAATAAATGTTCTTAAGTACACATAGTGAATTGTGAATGTAGATAAATTTGAGAGAGTTTATTAGCTTTATATAACCTAATATCTAAAAAAGTAATTAAACCATCAGTTTTGTGTCCTTCAATTGGCCCATACTGGACAATTGAAGTATTGAAGTTTGGTTTTATTATTCCTTGAGAAGAAGGAAGAATACAAATGACTATGATTGGACACTTACAAAGGTAGGGAACCCATGGAATAAAAGGACTTACTTCATAAGCACTTCATTACCTATTTATCATCTTAGAAATATTAACAAAAATATCAGGGCACATTTCTGTGATTCTACGTAGTTCAGTTACAATCTTTATGCCATGTCATTCATGCATTGCATGTCACTTTCAACGCCTAGCGTGTTCAAAGTCTGTGAAAGGAGTTGTGAAGGTAAAATTTAATAAGACACAGTTTCTACCCTTTATAGGTCATTATAGTTTGCATAGTGTTGTATTACCAATATTAACATAGACTAATGTTGATGTAGTAATTATCACAAAATAGTTCTAAAATGAGTAAAATGTAAAATACATGCTTATGATCTTACTCCAGAAATCAATATAATGTGGATGATGAACCAACTCATTTATTCATTTTCCCTAAACTAACAGAATGTATGAAGTTTTTAGCACATACTAATTAATTTCTAAATTCAATAACAAATTGCACCATTTCCTGATCGGTGGGACATATATGCCCCATTTAATTTTCTGTCTGAGATTTATTGGGAAACTACTTTCCCACTTTTAATGCATGCTGCTGCAAAGCAGAAATCTGTATAACTGTTTGAAATGGAAGAAATGGTAGTCTGGTGCAAATTACTGTATTTGTAGGGTATTGTATGAGGTGGTGCATCTTGTAGGGGCATATATGTTATATCAAATCTGCATCACCGTTGACAGGGACCTAAGTGTCCCAGAGTCCAGAGGGACATATGCATCCCACCAATCCTATTCCTAGAACGCAGAGGGACATATGAATTCCACCAACCCTACTCCCAGAGTACAGAGGGACACACTCAATTCAGATGCATGCAACCATTCATCATGTATTCTATTAATGAAGACACATTTTTTCAACAAAAAATATAAAGTGAAAAACAATTAGATCATGAAAAGGTTATTTAGCATCCATTGTGTATCATGCCATTTTAGGAGTATATGGGATGATTTTCATTTCTTCAACATAGTAATAATAGAGCAAGTTAAAATTGTACTCAAAGCACTCCTTCAGTTGAAATACATGTATTTCCATCATATACATATAATTTCTATAAACTCCTATAGTGTAAAAATCATTAAGATATATACATTCCATAAAACCTTAAACATTTGGTTGTTTGAATGTAGCCTGGTATTTATTAGCCAGCAGCTTATGAAAACTTTTTGAAATTGATGCAAGTATGTGTGTTATATGTAATCTGTGTATACTAGTCAAAATAATCATATTATTCACAAAACCAACACAGCATCTCTTTCAGGGAAAAGCTTAGTCTCTTATTTCTTTTGACAGTGTGCAGACCTGGGTTCTTCAAAGCCTCACCTCACAGCCAGAGCTGCAGCAAATGTCCACCACACAGTTATACCCATGAGGAAGCTTCAACCTCTTGTGTCTGTGAAAAGGATTATTTCAGGAGGGAGTCTGATCCACCCACAATGGCATGCACAAGTAAGGAAACCCATGAATATGTGGTGATGCTAACTTTCACCAATTTGAAGAAACAGCATGATGGAGCCTGTTCATTCTATTGCCATTTTTCAGTGAAACAGGCATAATCCTTAATCCTCCCAATATAGTTTTCACCAACTTTCCATCTCCTTGAGTAAGTGTTCAAAAATGAGTCTTTTCTCACTCACTGTTAGAAGCAACCACCTTCCCTAATTTCAGATCCAACATCTGAGACTCAGATGTAGAATATTTCCTTTTATTTTGTGATTTACTTTAGTATTTATTTAGTATTTATGATAGACAAATTTATGACTTTGGACAAATCTACTTCCTCATTCACCTAAACTTTTTTTTTTTTTTTTTAATTTCTTCCTAAGCCAGTATTCTAATCAGGCAAATATGTGGTAAATGACACCTTCACCTTCTCCTTCTAACTTGTCCCACTGAGAAGCAAAGATCATTTATAAAAGAAGGTCATTTACAGAAACACAGAAAACATTTTAGGAATGTGGGGAGTTGGGGATTGGAAAATCAGATTGGAGCGAAATATAAAACTGATTTTTTTTTTTTTCAGTTAAGCTTTTTAAGCAGTTGTCATGTTAGTGAGAGTCCTTATCTAGTATTAATAATGTATTTGCCGGTCACAGAGTAGGTGAATATTAAACATTTCTAGTTTAAATGCAACATTTGCAGTGGATAGAGCCACATCTATCAATGTCTTTGTTGCTTTTTTTTTTTTTTTCTAGTGTTTCAGATATTTCTGAGAAGGAAATACATTTATGCATTAGTTTGCTTGATGTCACTACTTTTAGTGTTTTTCAACCATCACAGTCTCTATGGCAAGTCAGAAAAATCAGGAAATAAAAGGAAAGACAAGAGAGCCCCTCTTCCCACCACTCATATTTTTCAATTTCTAAGACCTGCCTTGTTTTACTCTTTTGGGTCCCAGCTGGTTGTATTCTAAGGAGCTCTGGTGGTGCAATGGTTAAGCACTTTGCTGCTAACTGAAAGGTCAGCAGTTTGAACCCACCCAGTGGCTACAGAGAGAAAAGACCTGATGATCCGCTCCCATAAAGATCATAGCCTGGAAAACCCTGTCGGGCAGTTCAACTCTGTCCTATAGGGTTTCTGTGAGTCAAAATGGACTTGACAGCACACAAGTTGTGTTCTCAAGGTTGACAAAAATTTTGGAACTTTTAGCATTCAGCTTTAAATAAATAAATAAATCACATACAAATAAATATTGATATATATTTACATATATTCAGTACAGCTATCTTCTAATGAAATAATCACTTTAAAAAAAATACCTGAATTTCACAGTTATTTGTGTCAGTGGAACATATTTTCTGAACTCATCAAATCATTGATATTAATCATCTGTACATTATAAAATATCATTCTTTTATATCAATATTGATAATGTTATGGCTTAGATGATTTCCGATTACAAACAATTCCTCTTCAAATGAGTGAATGGCATTATTAAATGCATTTTGGTGAATGTACATTTGAATGGAGATTATAGAAACTATGATTGATTGTGATGTGTTTGAGTTGCACTGGAGATTTAAAAAATATATAGATTATTCAGAGTAAAAAAATGCCGAAATAACTCGGTGGTGGGGGGGGGGGGTGAGTTGACTAGGCAGTAGAGTGGTAAATTAAGAATAAGAAATTATGTCTTGAATTATTTTTTAAATATCATTAATTTTCAATTTATTATTTTTTATGTGGTCCAGGCATGATCTTTCTCAGCATAAATGTGGGCCCCCTTTCTGTAAATGTGTTAGGTTTGGGAATGGGCCTAAGGGCTATGCTTTTGTGACAAGATCTACATTGTTCTCCATTAGGACCTGAGTCTACAGGCAGTATTCACATTTACTCTGTTTCTAGATATACAAATTTATAATACCTTGTCTTAAAAGAACAACTTTTCAGCATTTCTCAAATAGACTATTGGGACTCGTTTACAAGGTCTTCCTAATATGTAATCTGTGAGTGTGTGTATCTGTCTTTAGTTGCATTGATAGTATCACAAATACTGCAGTTGATCCCCTTGAACAGATGGGTTGATTGATGTTCGTATGAAAATGTTGAATTTTACTTTCTTTGGATCTTTGGAATTTAATTTATTGTTCCAACTCTCATCATTGTAATACAATTTTTTTTTTAAACGTGATAAGCAGAATTTTATAAACCAAAAGAAAAAAAATGGAACAAAGTAAGAGCCAAGTTTTCAATGATTCTGCTGAAATCAAGGGCACTTCTTTGGCTTACATGCATATAGTATAGCTGTTAGTGAGGCACTGAAGTTTTATTACATTATTTTTAGCCGTATGTTAATCAGCTCTCCTGTTTAGCTCTACTTTAGGAATTTACTTTGAGTTGCATCTCGAGTTGAGAGACATATGTGCATCCACTCAAATGTTGAGGGTAGTAAGACAGATAAAAAGACTGATGCGTTTCTACAGATTTAGAGGGAAGATGCGCAATAAAAGTTCATTTTAGTTGGGAGGAAAGAAAAAAACACAGAAGTTGACACCGTTCTAAATTAGACGTATTTAGGGCATATTTTAACTTTTTCTAAGAAATTACAATTGTGACATTTTTATCTCAAATTACATTTTCTCCATTACTCTCCATTGTTAAATAATATTAAAAAAAAAAACCTATAGGACAGAGTAGAACTGCCCCATACTGTTTCCAAGGAGTGCCTGGTGGATTCGAACTGCTGACCTTTTGGTTAGCAGCTGAACCCTTAACCGCTACGCCACCAGGGTTTCCAAATAATATAAAGGTTATAGTAAAAAATATATATATATATATATATTCCCATCTTAAGTAATTGTTTCTACTTAAAAATGACTCTTTTATGTTGAAGTTTGTGAGGTTTAGTTCATGGGAACAGTCACAGGGTGGAACCATAAACATAGTCAAGGTGTGTTTATTTTCTCAAAAATGTTAGCTTTTTAGTTATTAAAAAACAAACAAACATTACTATTGAGTCGATTCTGACTTGAAGCAACCCTGTAGGATGGAGCAGAATTGCCTCATAGGGTTTCCAAGAAGTGCCTGATGGATTCAAACTGCCCACCTTTTGTTAGCGGCCAAACTCTTAACTACTACACCAGCAGGGTTTCCTTTTTTTAGTTATAGGGCCCTGCAATTTAAATTATATATTATGCAGCTAAATTATTAAATGCTAGATAGCATTCTTATAACTTTTACATTTTAGTCCTTAACAGTCATTATTTAATAAATTTTAGGTAGAAATTAATGTTAATCCCTATATCTAGAACAGACAATATATATAGGGGTAATGAAGTTAGATTGTCCTAAATAGTTTAATTTATGCTTGTGTGAATCATTCAGTTATCACCATATTCCATTTTATTCTCTTTCAGAAAAGATTTACTCATAAAGTCTCTGAGCAAATAATGTACTTTCTCTTTGAGAACATCTGATCATATAACATAACTGACTGAAGTTTTAAAACTAAGTATCTGAAAATCTACAATAGAGTTAGACAATATTTAGTCTCTTTAGTATTTTGATTATTAGTGTCAGAAATAGTTACGATAATATACAAAATTGAATATTATTACCCTTTCCCTGAGAAAGTTTTTAAGCAATTTTAAGTGAGGATTTCGTTCCTAAAATAATAGTGGAAGTATTCCATTGTAATAAGATGATTCTGAATGTAAAATATATATTTTTATTTAATGAATTAAATCTTACATTAACATATATGTAAAAAAATAAAGTGCCTAAGGAATGCTTTATGAAGTTAGGAAAGTTACACTAATAACATTTTAAGATATTATGATTTTCCAAAATGTTTGAGTTGAATGCATTCCCACACCTTTTGTGGTAGGTTGTTGGAGACTGAAATTTGTTCTGCTGCTCTTTCAAGAACTGAACACTTTCATTCTCTCTATTATAGTGCTTTTGAGGTTTATTTTTGCAATAAATTTCAGATATTCAATTAAGTAAAATTCACAACTCATAGGATCATAATATTAAAGCAATATTAACAGTAAAAGGAATGCAATTACAGATGATAATGTTGACCAACTACTGAAATTCTAGTGCTTTCTTGCCACATTAGGGGGTGTTTCAAATTTTGTTGGTGATTTACCAGGTAGATAAGCAATCTCTTTTGAGGTAAGCTAAGGGCATTTTTACTAGCTGCAGAATTTGTAATAAAGAGCCACAACTGGAAAAATCTTATTTTTACCTGTGCTTAGTAGACCGTTCTTATTTACTTTCTAGGTTACAGGGCTAACACCAATGAGAAAGTAATCAGTCCAATCCCCAAGGAGATCCACCTGCCATTCTTTTAAATACATAACTTTTATCTAACATTATTTGTAAATGCATTGTTTTATTCCATAATGACATATACTATACAAAAAAGAAAAAAAATCTGCTTTTACTGAGCTAGTATTACAATTCCATGATTAGTCATTTCTATAGGGCACAAATCCACCTATTTTCTCTGTAAAATTCTAACAAAATTTTTCAAAGTTTATTACGAATTGATGGCTCTTACATCCTCCCTACTTAAAGGACTGACTGCAGTTTTTTTTTTTTTTTTTTTTCCTTCAGACCAGGGAATGGTGGGGTAAAAGATGCCTAATTATATCATCTTAAAATATGTTTTTTTCACTTTACTTTGCAAACCAGGACCCCCCTCAGCTCCTCGGAATGCCATCTCAAATGTTAATGAAACTAGTGTCTTTCTGGAATGGATTCCTCCTGCTGACACTGGTGGAAGGAAAGATGTGTCATATTATATTGCATGCAAGAAGTGCAACTCCCACGCAGGTGTGTGTGAGGAGTGTGGCAGTCATGTCAGGTACCTTCCCCGGCAAATCGGCCTGAAAAACACCTCTGTCATGATGGCGGATCTGCTCGCGCACACAAACTATACCTTTGAGATTGAGGCAGTGAATGGAGTGTCCGACTTGAGCCCAGGATTTCGGCAGTATGTGTCTGTAAATGTAACCACAAATCAAGCAGGTAAGTGTGATGTCCAGCCGAGCTAGGTACCTCAGGACTAGCTCTGTCAACTCTCTCCACAGCTGAGGGCTAAGTTGAATAAGTTCTGTGAGAAAGAACTTCGATAAACCAAAGAGGCTCAGAATTTAAGGTATAACACATCTCGAAATGCTTTTTAGTTTTAAACAAATAAGAGTAAAGGCTTTCTTATCAGACATACTCATAGAAAGAAAAAAAAAAGATGTGCTTTACTTGAACTTTTTCGTTGAAAATATGCTTACGGCTCAAACCTATTTATAGCAAAACTTTCCATCTCATATAATTTCCCAGAATGCAAAGATAATAGCTCAAATTTACCTTTATAGTTTTGTTTTCATTCACGTTTCTATCTTTTTTTTTTTTATTATTTCATTAGTTTAGGATGTAATCAGACAGGTTTTATTTGTTTTGCAGATTAAAAGATTATTTTCTTAATTTTTCTATTATAAAAATACATGAAACAATTTTTCTTTGGTAAATCCATTTCTCAAAATTTGGAATAGCCATGAACCACTCACTGGACAAACAGTTCAAATCACATTTATATTCAATGTGGAGATCTTAGAATTATCAGGGAGTAAGTGATACATGGTGCAGTGGTTAAGAGCTTGGGTGTCAACCAAAAGGTTAGCAGTTCAAATCCATCACCCACTCCTTGGAAACCCTATTGGGCAGCTCTACTCTGTCCTCTAGGGCTGCTATGAGTAGGAATCTACTCAACGGCAATGGGTTTAAGTGATATATATAGATATATATAGGGTGGAGCAAATGGTTTGTGCTAGACTACTGACTTAATGGCACAGGACCGGGTAGCGTTTAGGCTTCCTAACAGTCGCAACTGACTCAAAGGCCCTAACAACAACACTAACTTAAAGTTTGGCTGTTCAAACCCATTCATGGGTGCAGTGAAAGAAACTCCCAGTGATCTGCTTCTGTAAATATTTCAGCTAGGAAAACCCTATGGAATGGCTCTACTTTGTAACACATGGGGTGGCCATGAATTGAAATTGACTTGTTAGCAATTTTTTTTTTTTTTTAAGTGATATAAATACAGTCCTGTTTGAAGATACAAATCCTCTCATATTTTCCCCTTATATGTTCACTTTTTTGTGAATCAACATAAAAGACCTCTCTGGTAAAAACCAAAAAAAAAAAAAAAAAAAAACCCAAAAACTATGGCTGAATTAGGAATTCCATCAACCATATGGCAAGAACTATATTTCAAAGCCTATGAGCAATTTATAACTTTTTCTTTCTTCTTTTTTGAAAGATTAAAAGTAAAGCATTAGAGCCAAAAAAAAAAAAAATTGTCATTTTTCTGTGGTGCCCTGGCTGCAACCGTCAGTTTAAGGCTTAACCTTGCCACATCATTGATATATTAAGTGGGCTTTGGACAGTGAGCACATCTTTGTCACCAGTACTCACAAAGAAATAAGATATATATGACTGAATCAGATCAGAGTTACTTTATATTTCATATATACATATATATTTAAATATTTTATTGTGTTTCTTGTGAAAGTTTATACATCACATTAAAAAAATAAAAAATAAAAAAAATCACATTAGGTCCCCACTAAACAATTTCTATACATATTGTTCAGTCATTAGTTACATTTTCCACATTGTGTCAACATTCTTATTATTTCCATTCTGGTTGTTCTACTTCCATTCATCCAGCCTGCCTGCTCCCCACTCCTAACCTTCTCATCTTTGCCTTAGAGTAAATGTCTCCTACAGATGATTTTTTTTTTCTTTTAATTTAAAGGAGCACAGTACACACAGATATTGTTTATTTTATGAGCCAATCTGTGGCAGTGGTTTAAGTTCAAAATTTAAAGGGTATCTCAGGGTGATAGCCTCAAGGATTCCTCTAGTCTCTATTAGTCCAGTAAATATGGCCTTTTTTTTTAATAAGAGTTTGGGTTTTGCTGTACAATTTTTTCCTATTCTATCCAGGACCAGCTACAGTCTCCTTGGTCAGAATGGTTGGTACTAGCAGTCAGGCAAGTTACTGCATATTACATTAGTATGAGTTTTGAGGTTGTGGAATGATTGGCTTGAGAAGGAAATGTTGTTGGTCAAGTCTTAGCCAAAATAATTAATTTAAATTGTTGAATGTGTCTGCTAAAGCATACAGCTATCTCTTGAGAATAAGAAAATGCATCCAGTTGAGTTCACAGTTTTGTTTTCTGTTTGTTTTTGTTTTGTTCTTGTTATTTGTTTTCTGATTGATATAGTAGACGGTGTAACCCTGATGATGTGAAGGTACATGACCTTTTCAATAAGAATCATCCTGAAAGTTATAGAATATCTTATTCATTTTGAATATATATGCACAACCGATTATTTTTATTCCTTGTGAGAAAACAATGCACACATATATGCCACTTTTCTCAGTGAATTATTTATGTTTAGAAATGAATCTTTCCCCCAGTATAGACTCTGCTTCAGGCAATACCAGCATATATAGACTTTATATCAGTGTCTGGACTTCGCAAGTGTTCAGTATATATGCTCTGACTTCCCATATCAGAAAAATACCTACTTTAACTATGTTATCCCAGACTTATGCAAAACTATTCAGCCTTTCTTAATTCTGCATATGATTCTTCCATTAATATATTGAGATCATGTTAGGTAAACACTAAGATTTTATTCCTTTGGGAGAAACTCTTTACCTTGGATAACCTGAACTTCTTTGAAAGATTTTTTTTTTTTTGATGAATTATATACAAGAAATTATTTTTTTAATGGTATGCTCAATAAATATTTGTTCTAGTTATCTTTGACATTCTCGTCTGTTTGTCTCCAAAGTGTGTTTCTTGAGCCTCAAATACCTGGAGGCAAGAAAGATTAATTTTCATCCAACTGATAAATTCGTGGTTATCAGGTATCGCAAACATTTGTATTCAGAGAAGACATTTTGTTGACTCTTGGATGCTGCTTTTCTTTAAGTTCTCAGGGTACACAAACCGGAAAATCTTTGCAAACCTGCCAAAAAAAAAAAAATGGAAAATAGATTTTTTATTCAGAATCTTACATCACAAACTAAGTCTCAAATTTCAAAAAAAAAAAACAAAAAACTGCTAATTCAAGTAGCTTTTAAAAAGTTTTAGGTTTAATGCCACCATAGTTGAATATTTATCACATATCAACATCACAGAAAGTGAGCTGCAGTAATTGGTTTTTTATTTTCTGATTTTTTTTTTCAACATTAAAATGAAGAAAGTCACCTGTACCATAGGTGGTTTGTATATAAAACTTCTTTCAGGAGTTTTGAACTTTGGTGTCAAGTTTCTTTAAGGATTGTTTTCTGAAAAATCCATTTCTTTCTTAAAGGATTTGTTTCAAATTTGTAATGGGCCTCAGTAGTTTTTCTGGCATTTTCTAATTGATATAATTGTGTTCTTCTGACGTCAACCCATGTATGAACTTTCCAGATTCAAAATGAGATATAAAAAGTACCAGAAGAAAAAAAATAGTTTTTTGTTCAAGATGAAAAAATTCGAATTAAGCTAGGAACTGAAGTTGGTTAGCTAGCCTTAGCTGATCAATCTATAACAAGAAATATTGATTTCCTGCTGAGCGTAATGATTGAATGATTAATTTATGGATAGTTGTGCAGTATTTAAAACATTTTCCCGACCATTTTATCATTATGGAGTCTAGCGTCTTGTTTTTTCAAGAAGCTGTATAAATTCAAGCACTTTTTGCATGTAATGTTAGTCAAGTCAAATTGAAAAGTTTTAAGGAAGAACTACATACTAGAATTGCCTGGTGTTTATAATCGTAAAATGTGGCTAATAGTACTGAGGATGAAAGGAAATAATTTTAAAATTGCTGTGAGTATTTTCATTGTCAACAAAAACAAACATATATGAAGAGGAAAAGAACAAAAAGAAAAAAAGTGGAGGTTACATGAAGATAAAGGTATGCGGGCTGTGGAGGAGAGGAGAATGACAGGGAAAAAATGTGAACTTGTTACTTGTGTAAAAAGCTCTTAATGATCAAATTGAAAAAGTGAAACAATGGTGAATATGCAAGCTGTATTTTATTAAACTCTTAAATTTAGAAAAGGAATAAAATTCCTTGAGCTCCTTCAATTTTCTAGTGAGTTTATATGTCTTTCTTACACGATATAGTCTTTCAAATTATTTGCTTAAACATGATATTATTTCTTTGTTGAAAATGTATTTAGACATGTTCATATGACATTTCTGTCTTGTTTTATTCTTTCAGAAGATCTAAAATACATGCATATAGAAAAATACATAGATACATAAGTAAATACACAGATACCAACACATATATGAAGGTTAAAATTCCACCGAAGACACTTTCTTTGGAAGTTTCATCTTCTGCTTACAAAATGTTGTTGGTGGTGGTGCCATCTAGTCAGTTCTGACTCATAGCTATCCCAAGGACAACAGAAAGAAACACTGTCCATTCTGTGCCATCCTCATAGTCATTAATATATTTGAGCACATTGTTGCAGCCACTGTGTCAATCAATCCCTTTGAGGGTCTTCCCCTTTTTTGCTGACTCTTTTTCACTTATGTCCTTCTCCAGGGACTGGTCCTTCCCGATAACGTATCCAAAGTATGTGAGACATAGTCTTGCCATCCTTGCTCCTAAGGAATATCCTGGCTGTATGTACTTCTTCCAAGACAGATTTGTTTGTTCTTCTGCCAGACTATGGTATATTCAACATTCTTCCCTAACACTGTCATTCAAATACATCAGTTCTTCTTTGGTCTTCCTTATTCGTTGTCCAGCTTTCTCATACATACGAGGTGATTGAAAATACCATGGCTTGGGTGAGGTGCACCTTAATACTGTTCATTTATTGCATCCTTCTGTAAACAGTTTTTAAATTTGTATTTTTAAAATATTTTTAATCTCGACATACTGTATCAAGAACTAATGTTTAAAGTTTTATAAATATACACACATGTATATTTTACCCAAAGAAAGGATGAGTTCATTTTAATAAGAAAACCAGAATTACTGAAAATTAAATATTTAAAAATACAGAATGCTAATTCTCAGCTGAGATAGACCAGATCTCAATTGGCTGGGATCAGTCTTAGACTCTTGGACTTTACTCAGAGGGCTATCTTAACATGATGTGGGTTGTAATGTGCAGCAAACTTGCCTTTTACTTTGGAGGGAATGCCCCAACGTGTTCCAGACTAACAGAAACATCACTAAAGAAGCTGTTTAATCTATTATTGAGGGTTTTATTTCTTGGTTCTTGCACTGGACTTTAGAGAACATTATAATCCTGGTTCACCATATTCTTTCACTTTAATGCCATCCATGCACTTGACCAGCATAATATCCATAGGATAATCATATAATCAGAGTTTCTGAAGACTATCTTAAGTCAGTAGAGCAGAAATTTTAGAGAGTATTGAAGCAAACCCTCACATGTATGTCAGTTTGTCATACTGTGGGGGCTTGCGTATTGCTGTGATGCTGGAAGCTATGCCACCGGTATTCAGATACCAGCAGGATCTCCCATGGAGGACAGGTTTCAGCTGAGCTTCCAGACTGAGACAGACTAGGAAGAAGGACCTGGCAGTCTATTTCTGAAAAGCAATACCCATTGAAAACCTTATGAACAGCAGCGGAACATTGTCTGGTATAGTGCTAGAAGATGAGCCCCCCAGGTTGGAAAGCACTCAAAAGATGACTGGGAAGAGCTGCCTCTCAAAGTAGAGTCGACCTTAATGACATGGGTGGAGTAAAGTTTTCAGGACCTTCATTTGCTGAAGTGGCACGACTCAAAATGAGAAGAAACAGCTGCAAACATCCATTAGTAATCGGAACCTGGAATGTACGAAGTATGAATCTAGGAAAATTGGAAATTGTCAAGAATGAAATGGAACACATAAACATCAATATGGTAGGTATTAGTGAGCTGAAATGGGCTAGTATTGGCCATTTTGAATCAGATAATCATATAGTCTACCGTGCTGGGAATGACAACTTGAAGAGGAATGGTGTTCATCTTCGAAAAGAACGTTTCAGGATCTATCCTGAAGTACAACGCTGTCAGTGATAGGATAATGTCCATACGCCTACAAGGAAGACCAGTTAATACAACTATTATTCAAATATATGCACCAAACACTAGGGGCAAAAATGAAGAAATAGAGGTTTGTTATCAGCTGCTGCAGTCTGAAATTGATCAAACATGCAATCAAGATGCATTGATAATTACTGGCAATTGGAATGTGAAAGTTGGAAACAAAGAAGAAGAATCAGTAGTTGGAAAATATGGCCCCGGTAATAGAAACAATGCCGGAGATAGAATTTTGCAAAACCAATGACTTCTTCATTGTAAATACCTTCTTTCGCCAACATAAACAGCAACTATTCACATGGGTCTCACCAGATAGAACACAGAGAAATCAAATTGACTGCGTCTGTGGAAAGAGACTATGGAAAAGCTCAATATCATGAGTCAGAACAAGGCCAAGGGCCGACTGTGGAACAGACAATCAATTGCTCATATGGAAGTTCAAGCTGAAACTGAGGAAAATCAGAGCAGGTCCACGAGAGCCAAAATATGACCTTGAGTACATCCCACCTGAATTTAGAGACCATCTGAAGAATAGATTTGATGCATTGAACACTGGTGACCGAGACCAGACGAGTTGTGGAATGACATCAAGGACATAATGCATGAAGAAAGCAAGAGGTCATTGAAAAGACACAAAAGAAAGAAAAGACCAAGATGGATGTCAGAGGAGACTCTGAAACTTGCTCTTGAACGTCGATCAGCTAAAGCAAAAGGAAGAATTGAAGAAGTAAAAGAACTGAACAGAAGATTTCAAAGGGCGTCTCAAAAACACAAAGTATTATAATAACATGTGCAAACAGCTGGAGATGGAAAACCAAAAGGGAAGAACATGCTCAGTGTTTCTCAAGCTGAAATAACTGAAGAAAAAATTCAAGCCTTGAGTTGCAATAGTGAAGGACTTTATAGGGAAAATATTAAACGAAGCAAGAAGCATCAAAAGAAGATGGAAGGAATACACAGAGTCATTATACCAAAAAGAATTAGTCGACGTTCAACCATTTCAAGAGGTGGCATATGATCAGGAGCAGATGGTACTGAAGGAAGAAGTCCAAGCTGCTCTGAAGGCATTGGCAAAAAACAAGCCTCCAGAAATCGGTGGAATATCAATTGAGATGTTTCAACAAACAGATGAAGCCCTGGAGGTGCTCACTCGTCTATGCCAAATATGGCAGACAGCTTCCTGGCCAACTGGCTGGAAGAGATCCATATTTATGCCTATTCCCAAGAAAGGTGACCCAACCAAATGTGGAAATTATAGAACAATATCATTAATATCACACACAAGCAAAATTTTGCTGAAGATCATTCAAAAATAGCTGCAACAATATATCGTCAGGGAAGTGCCAGAAATTCAGGCTGGTTTCAGAAGAGGACATGGAACCAGGGATATCATTACTGATGTCAGATGGATCCTGGCTGAAAGCAGAGAATACCAGAAGGATGTTTATCTGTGTTTTATTGACTATGCAAAGGCATTCGACTGTGTGGATCATAACAAATTATGGATAACATTGCAAAGAATGGGAATTCCAGAACACGTAATTGTGCTCATGAGGAACCTGTACATAGATTAAGATGCAGTTGTTTGGACAGAACAAGGGGATACTGATTGGTTTAAAGTCAGGAAAGGTGTGCATCAGGGTTGTATTCTTTCATCATACCTATTCAATCTGTATGCTGAGCAAATAATACGAGAAGGTGGACTATATGAAGAAAAACGGGGCATCAGGATTGGAGGAAGACTCATTAACAACCTGGGTTATGCAGATGACACAACCTTGCTTGCTGAAAGTGAAAAGGACTTGAAGCACTTACTGAGGAAGATCAAAGACCACAGCCTTCAGTATGGTTTGTACCTCAACGTAAAGAAAACAAAAATCCTCACTTCTGGACCAATGAGCAACATCATGATAAATGGAGAAAAGATTGGCGATGTCAAGGATTTCATTTGACAGGGATCCACAATCAGCAGCCATGGAAGCAGCAGTCAAGAAATCAAAAGAATCATTGTATTGGGCAAATATGCTGCAAAAGACCTCTTTAAAGTGTTGAAGAGCAAGGATCTCACCTTGAAGTCTAAGGTGCCCCTGACCCAAGCCATAGTATTTTCGATCGCATCATATGCATATGAAAGCTGGACAATGAATAAGGAAGACCAAAGAAGAGTTGACACCTTTGAATTGTGGCATTGGCAAAGAATATTGAATATACCATGGACTGCCAATAGAAGGAGCAAATCTGTCTTAGAAGAAGTACAACCAGAATGCTCCTTAGAAGCAAAGATGGCGAGACTGCGTCTTACATACTTAGGACATGTTGTCAAAAGGGATTAGTCCCTGGAGAAGGACAGCATACTTGGCAGAGTACAGGGTCAGTGGAAAAGAGGAAGACCCTCAAAGAGGTGGATTGACACAGTGGCTGTAACAATGAGCTCAAGCATAACAAGGCTTGTAAGGATGGCTCGGGACCGGGCATGTTTCGTTCTGTTGTGCATAAGGTTGCTATGAGTCAAAACCGACTCCACAGCACCTAACAACAACTACTGAATCAAAAGGGTCAGAATATTCCATTGTTTTTGCCAAGTAGCATCAGATGTTTTCTGGAAACTTTGTCACTTATTAAGCCAATATAATAACAAGGGCTAAGGGCCAAGGTCCTTGTTGATTTCTAGTGAAGAGACCACAATAGCTGTATTTAGAATTAAGTATAAATCAAATAAAATAAAACTTCCTGTTTTTGTCAAGATTAGTTTGTCTTTTTCTCAGACCAAGCAGGCAGTGTAAATTTGCATGTATTAGGAATCCCCACTCTTTCATCTCCTGTGTTTTTATGGTGACACTAATCACGGCATTCCCCAGGGATACAATAAGGGTTTGTATTTTCTCTCTTGGTAGGAGGGAGGAGCTCAGAGATCTTTTATGTGGCCATTAGTACAATTTTACCACTTTTTCTTCATGGACCAGAGAGATAAAGAGAGTTTTCTTCCAGTTGCAGGGTAAATCTTCCAAATACACACAGGGGATCTGATAAAAACTCAAAGGATGAAACTGAGGTATTACTGTGCCAATTGTAATATAGGCTCAGGCCAAAATCCCATTCATCACATGACCCTATAGCCTCTGCTCAAACTGATGTTCTTTAGTGGTATTCTGGATCCGCAGGGACTAATGTTGACTCAGAGGCAGAATTCAATAATCTCTGAAAGGTCTGGGCATTTAGCGTTCCCTGGTGTATTGAGAAATGGCTTCAAATGCCTTTCAGAAAAGCTAGAAGGCAGATAAAAAGTGTTAGCTTGTGATGCTGTTGCAGGGTTCTTCTTTAAGGGTAATCATCTTTCTCTTCATTTAAAGTGCTATGGAGTAATTAAACTGAGTTAGGTCTGAGAAGTGGTAAAAGACTAATTAGATCAGAAAATTTGGATTTCTTTTCCCCGTAACTTGGTTATAAAGATCAAAGTTTTATTACTTTGTTTTCTGCATGCCAGATTTATATGTGCGTGTATATATACTTAATCATTCAAAACCTATTATGAGATCCATACCCACTTTCTTTCCAGTGGTGAACTGCCATTACTTGGCCTTTGTTACTCCTGAAACCTAAAGAAATAAAGAATCATTTCACTGGCAGCTTCAACCTCTGTATTCTCAATCTATAGAGAACAGAAATTGCAGAGATTTTTTTGAAAATTTGACACTGTATTCATCAATATATTTCTCGAAGTAATGGTACAGAAAAGGTTTTTCTCCCTTTCTGAACATGTATTTACTGAAGGTATTCATGGGTCTAAAAAATAAACCCATTTTAACATTCCTATTTTAGAAAGTCATTGATTTGCTCTACATTAACAAGGAATTTCTACCAACCAAACTGTGTTTGGTTGGCCACTAACTGCTATGACAGAAATACCACAAGTGGATGGCTTCCACAAACAGAAGCTTACTCTCTCACAGTCTAGTAGGCTAGAAGTCTGAATTCAGGGCATCAGCTCCAGGGGAAGGCTTCCTCTCTCTGTTGGCTCTAGAGGAAGGTCCTTGTCATCAGTCTTTCCTTTGTCTAGGAGCTTCTTCATGCAGGAAACTAAGGTCCAAAGACATGGTCTGCTCCTGGCGCTGCTTTCTTGATGTTATGAGGTCCACCTATCTCCGTGCTTGCTTCTCTCTTTTATATCTCAGAAGAGATTGGCTTAAGACACAATCTAATCTTGTAGATCTCATCAATAAAATTACAGCTAATCCATCTCATTGACATCATAGTGTTAGGATTTACAACATATAGGGAAATCACATCAGATGACAAATTGGTAGACAGTCATGCAATACTGGAAATCATGGTCTAGCTAAGTTGACAGATATTTTGGGGGGATACAATTCAATCCATGACACCACTGTTCAGTCTAGATTTTGGTCAACTAATTGAAAAGCATTTAGCACCTGTGTCAGCTGACCAGCACCTTAAATGAAGAAACTCTGATCATGCATGTCTAGCAGAGTGGATTATTTTTTTTTCTTCCTCCTATGTCAGAAACACATAAAATTTGTTTTCACACGCATTTCCCATGCTTTTGCAAATTTAAATTATACGGTCTTGCAAGTCCCATATTCTAAAAGATTGTTATAACAAATAATGACAAGATAATTGGTTCCCAAAGTTATTGGGATCTAAGTGAGACGGAATAATAGGATTTGGGCAAGAAGATAATTGTTTCCTCCAATGAGTTAACCAGGAGTCCTGGTATCACAGTAGCTAAGCTTTTGGGTGCTGACAGAAAGGTCGATGATTTGAACCACCAGCTGCTCTGCTGGAGAAAGATGTGGCAGTCTATTTCCATAAAGATTACAGTCTTGGAAACCCTATGGAACAGTGCTCCTCTGTCCTATAGAGTCATTATGAGCCTGAATCAACTCAAAATTTTTTTTTTTTTTTTAAGTTAAAAATCATAGGTAAGGTATGTACTTGGTATTATAGAAATGAAGAAGCATCTTTCTCAGACGGGTGTGGTGTAGCTGATTCTCCTAGCGAGAGAGACTCAGTAAAACTTTAGAACTTGTAAGTAATCTGAATTACCTGAATCTTCCCATATATCCACATTCTGTTGCTCAGAATTTAACTCCCCACCCCCATCAATGACCTCATTTAATAATGAGGCAGGGCAATGAATTCAGTTACCTTTGTAGTTCAGGAATTCTGTGGAATAAAGCTTAGGTTTTGGCTTGTGGCTATGTCATCCTTTTCACTGGAAAAATTATGATATACGTATGGCATTATTGAGACTCCTTGATCATCTCAATATGACTCAAACTGAGAATTTAATCTTTGAGCTGGTAGTTTTCTCTCTTTAAATTTTTCAGTGAATTTATACACATCCAACACTTCCCATATTTCTTACATTTCTTATACCTTTATAGTAATATTACCTTCAAAAATCATATTATTTGAGGAGACTGTAGATGATGCTCTACATACCACTATATCCCAGCGACTCTGAGGATATCAGCTGGCTCAGAAAATTATTGAGAAGAATAGATGCATATATTAGAGGCTACATTTCCAGGAGCAATACCCACAAGTGTACCACAGATATGGCCTGATTAAGGGAAACATTTCCGCTATGGCTGACAAGCAATTAATGGCAGACACTTGACTGTATTGTAATTAACCACTGCCACTAGTCGTATTGCTACTTCATAATCTCAAACCTGAAGCTGGTGAATTTTCACCAGTACTGCCACCAGAAATCCTTCATGTTTTATCGCCATCTTCATTAGCAGCAAGTAAAAATGACATCTTCATGAAAAACTTAATTCCTCAAGGTGCCAATTTGAATCCAGATCTCGGGTGGGCAAATAAAGTGCCATTTAAGACATAATGTATTCCAATTAATTTGACAGATTTTACTACATATTTGTTCAAATATAAATAAAATTTTCCTTCCATGTATCTTTAATATTTTTTTTTGTATATTTTTACCTTAATATGGCACATATTAAGGATCACAGGAGGTTGTTTTCCTACATTCATACATACATACACGCATACTTACATATATATATATATCTTCACCTACAGAAAGAAAAAATAATGTCTTCATAAAAATTTACTCCCTCGAATCATGGAAGTCAATAGGTAAAAGATCACAATAATCAAAAAGAGAGACTAAATACAGGAGGCATTGAACTGCCATATGGAGAGTGATACAAGGCGATATATAACAATACAAGTTAGGTTTTTACTTAGAAAAATAGGGGTAAATAATAATGTAACCATAAAAAGGTATAACAACTCTGTAACTCAAGATAAAAACCAAGAAAAACGTAACGACTCAACTAACATAAAGTCAAGCACTATGAAAATGAGGATCTCACAATTTACTAAGAAAAACGCCTCAGCACAAAAAAGTATGTGGAAAAATGAAATTGTCAACAACACACATAAAAAGGCATCAAAATGACAGCACTAAAAACTTATTTATCTATAATTACCCTGAATGTAAATGGACTAAATGCACCAGTAAAGAGACAGAGAGTCACAGACTGGATAAAGAAACACGATCCATCTATATGCTGCCTACAAGAGACACACGTTAGACTTAGAGACACAAACAAACTAAAACTCAAAGGATGGAAAAAAGTATATCAAGCAAACAATAAGCAAAAAAGAAGAGGAGTAGCAATATTAATTTCTGACAAAATAGACTTTAGACTTAAATCCACCACAAAGGATAAAGAAGGACACTATATAATGATAAAAGGGACAATTGATCAGGAAGACATAACCATATTAAATATTTATGCACCCAATGACAGGGCTGCAAGATACATAAATCAAATTTTAACAGAATTGAAAAGCGAGATAGATACCTCCACAATTATAGTAGGAGACTTCAACACACCACTTTCGGAGAAGGACAGGACATCCAGTAAGAAGCTCAACAGAGACACGGAAGATCTAATTACAACAATCAACCAACTTGACCTCATTGACTTATACAGAACTCTCCACCCAACTGCTGCAAAACATACTTTTTTTTCTAGTGCACATGGAACATTCTCTAGAATAGACCACATATTGGTCATAAAACAAACCTTTGCAGAGTCCCAAACATCGAAATATTACAAAGCATCTTCTCAGACCACAAGGCAATAAAACTAGAGATCAATAACAGAAAAACTAGGGAAAAGAAATCAAATACTTGGAAAATGAACAATCCCCTCCTGAAAAAAGACTGGGTTATAGAAGACATCAAGGAGGGAATAAGGAAATTCATAGAAAGCAACGAGAATGAAAATACTTCCTATCAAAACCTCTGGGACACAGCAAAAGCAGTGCTCAGAGGCCAATTTATATCAATAAATGCACACATACAAAAAGAAGAAAGAGCCAAAATCAGAGAACTGTCCCGACAACTTGAACAAATAGAAAGTGAGCAACAAAAGAATCCATCAGGCACCAGAAGAAAACAAAAAATCAAAATTAGAGCTGAACTAAATGAATTAGAGAACAGAAAAACAATTGAAAGAATTAACAAAGCCAAAAGCTGGTTCTTTGAAAAAATTAACAAAATTGATAAACCATTGGCTAGACTGACTAAAGAAATACAGGAGAGGAAACAAATAACCCGAATAAGAAACGAGAAGGACCACATCACAACAGAACCAAATGAAATTAAAAGAATCATTTCAGATTATTATGAAAAATTGTACTCTAACAAATTTGAAAACCTAGAAGAAATGGATGAATTCCTGGAAAAACACTACCTACCTAAACTAACACATTCAGAAGTAGAACAACTAAATAGACCCATAACAAAAAAAGAGATTGAAACGGTAGTCAAAAAACTCCCAACAAACAAAAGCCCTGGCCCGGACGGCTTCACTGCAGAGTTCTACCAAACTTTCAGAGAAGAGTTAACACCACTACTACTAAAAGTATTCCAAAGCATAGAAAGTGACGGAATACTGCCCAACTCATTCTATGAAGCCACCATCTCCCTGATACCAAAAGCAGGTAAAGACATTACAAAAAAAGAAAATTATAGACCTATATCCCTCATGAACATTGATGCAAAAATCCTCAACAAAATTCTAGCCAATAGAATCCAACAACACATCAAAAAAATAATTCACCCTGATCAAGTGGGATTTATACCAGGTATGCAAGGCTGGTTTAATATTAGAAAAACCATTAATGTAATCCACCACATAAATAAAACAAAAGACAAAAACCACATGATCTTATCAATTGATGCAGAAAAGGCATTTGACAAAGTCCAACACCCATTCATGATAAAAACTCTTACCAAAATAGGAATTGAAGGAAAATTCCTCAACATAATAAAGGGCATCTATGCAAAGCCAACAGCCAATATCACTCTAAATGGAGAGAACCTGAAAGCATTTCCCTTGAGAACGGGAACCAGACAAGGATGCCCTTTATCACTGCTCTTATTCAACATCGTGTTGGAAGTCTTAGCCAGGGCAATTAGGCTAGACAAAGAAATAAAAGGTATCCGGATTGGCAAGGAAGAAGTAAAGTTATCACTATTTGCAGATGACATGATTATATACACAGAAAACCCTAAGGAATCCTCCAGAAAACTACTGAAACTAATAGAAGAGTTTGGCAGAGTCTCAGGTTATAAAATAAACATACAAAAATCACTTGGATTCCTCTACATCAACAAACAGAACACCGAAGAGGAAATAACCAAATCAATACCATTCACAGTAGCCCCCAAGAAGATAAGATAGTTAGGAATAAATCTGACCAAGGATGTAAAAGACCCATACAAAGAAAACTACAAAGCTCTACTACAAGAAATTCAAAAGGACATACTTAAGTGGAAAAACATACCCTGCTCATGGATAGGAAGACTTAACATAGTAAAAATGTCTATTCTACCAAAAGCCATCTATACATTTAACGCACTTCCGATCCAAATTCCAATGTCATATTTTAAGGGGATAGAGAAACAAATCACCAATTTCATATGGAAGGGGAAGAAACCCCGGATAAGCAAAGCACTACTGAAAAAGAAGAAGAAAGTGGGAGGCCTCACCTTACCTGACTTCAGAACCTATTATACAGCCACAGTAGTCAAAACAGTCTGGTATTGGTACAACAACAGACACATAGACCAATGGAACAGAATTGAGAACCCAGACATAGATCCATCCACGTATGAGCAGCTGATATTTGACAAAGGACCAGTGTCAATTAACTGGGGAAAAGATAGCCTTTTTAACAAATGGTGCTGGCATAACTGGATATCCATTTGCAAAAAAATGAAACAGGACCCATACCTCACACCATGCACAAAAACTAACTCCAAGTGGATCAAAGACCTAAACATAAAGACTAAAACGATAAAGATCATGGAAGAAAAAATTGGGACAACCCTAGGAGCCCTAATACAAGGTATAAACAGAATACAAAACATTACCAAAAATCATGAAGAGAAACCCGATAACTGGGAGCTCCTAAACATCAAACACCTATGCTCATCTAGAGACTTCTCCAAAAGAGTAAAAAGACCACCTACAGACTGGGAAAGAATTTTCAGCTATGACATCTCCGACCAGCGCCTGATCTCTAAAATCTACATGATTCTGTCAAAACTCAACCACAAAAAGACAAATAACCCAATGAAGAAGTGGGCAAAGGATATGAACACACATTTCACTAAAGAAGATATTCAGGCAGCCAACAGATACATGAGAAAATGCTCCCGATCATTAGCCATTAGAGAAATGCAAATTAAAACTACGATGAGATTCCATCTCACACCAGCAAGGCTGGCATTAATCCAACAAACACAAAATAATACATGTTGGAGAGGCTGCGGAGAGATTGGAACTCTCATACACTGCTGGTGGGAATGTAAAATGGTACAACAACTTTGGAAATCTATCTGGCATTATCTTAAACAGTTAGAAATAGAACTACCATACAACTCAGAAATCCCACTCCTCGGAATATACCCTAGAGAAATAAGAGCCTTCATACAAACAGATATATGCACACCCATGTTTATTGCAGCTCTGTTTACAATAGCAAAAAGTTGGAAGCAACCAAGGTGTCCATCAACGGATGAATGGGTAAATAAATTGTGGTATATTCACACAATGGAATACTACGCATCGATAAAGAACAGTGATAAATCTCTGAAACATTTCATAACATGGAGGAACCTGGAAGGCATTATGCTGAGCGAAATTAGTCAGAGGCAAAAGGACAAATATTGTATAAGACCACTATTATAAGATCTTGAGAAATAGCAAACCTGAGAAGAACACATACTTTTGTGGTTACGAGCGGGGGAGGGAGGGAGGGTGGGAGAGGGTTTTTTATTGATTAATCAGTAAATAAGAACTGCTTTAGGTGAAGGGAAAGACAACACTCAATACATGGAAGGTCAGCTCAATGGGACTGGACCAAAAGCAAAGAATTTTCCGGGATAAAATGAATGCTTCAAAGGTCAGGGGAGCAAGTGCGGGGGTCTGGGGAACATGGTTTGTGGGAACTTCTAAGTCAATTGGCAAAATAATTCTATTATGAAATCATTCTGCATCCCACTTTGAAATGTGGCGTCTGGGGTCTTAAATGCTAACAAGCGGCCATCTGAGATGCAGCAATTGGTCTCAACCCACCTGGATCAAAGGAGAATGAAGAACACCAAGGTCACACGACAACTAAGAGCCCAAGAGACAGAAAGGGCCACATGAACCAGAGACCTACATCATCCTGAGACCAGAAGAACTAGTTGGTGCCCGGCCACAATCGATGACTGCCCTGACAGGGAGCACAACAGAGGACCCCTGAGGGAGTAGGAGATCAGTGGGATACAGACCCCAAATTCTCATAAAAAGACCAAACTTAATGGTCTGACTGAGACTGGAGGAATCCCGGCGGCCATGCTCCCCAGACCTTCAGTTGACACAGGACAGGAACCATCCCCGAAGACAACTCATCAGACATGAAAGGGACTGGTCAGCGGGTGGGAGAGAGACGCTGATGAAGAGTGAGCTAATTATATCAGGTGGACACTTGAGATTGTGTTGGCAACTCTTGTCTGGAGGGGGGATGGGAGGATAGAGAGAGAGGGAAGCCGGCAAAATTGTCAAGAAAGGAGAGACTGAAAGGGCTGACTCAAGAGGGGGAGAGCAAGTGGGAGTAGGGAGTGAGATGTATGTAAACTTATATGTGACAGACTGATTGGATTTGTAAACGTTCACTTGAAGCTTAATAAAAGTTATTAAAAAAAAAAATTTACTCCCTCAAAGTGCCAATTTGAATCAAGATCTGGATTGTATATTGAATATATATATTCATGGAAACCCTGGTGGCATAGTGGTTAAGTGCTATGGCTGCTAACCAAAGGGTCAGCAGTTCGAATCCACCAGGAGCTCCTTGGAAACTCTATGGGGCAGTTCTACTCTGTCCTATAGGGTCGCTATGAGTCGGAATCGACTCGACGGCACTGGGTTTGGTTTTTGGTTTATATATATTCATATTTATGCATGTATTTTCTATTTTATTCCAAATTCCCTACACTAAATAGAAAATATTTCTATGTGGTAATTCGTTTATTTTTATTCCTAACTAAGGAAACCCTGGTGGCATAGTGGTTAAGAGTTTGGCTGCTAACCAAAAGGTTGACAGTTCAAATCTACCAGATGCTCCTTGAAAACCCTATGGGGCAGTTCTACTGCATCCTGTAAGGTTGCTATGAGTCAGAATTAACTCAGCGACAGTGGGTTTGGTTTTAGTTTTATTCTTATAAAATACTATTTAATTTTGAGTACATATATTTTACTTTAGTTAAAATATTATATATCTCAGTTTGTCTCTCATTTTTCCATCATAAGTAGTATATTTTAGAGACCCACTTATGTTGTTGTTTTTCCATTTAATATACTGCTTATAACTGTAGTATAATCCAAATTCCATGTAGTATATCCACTATATTATATATATCGATTCAGCAATGGAGAACCAGATTTTCTATCTGGATTGTGGGTATTTTCTATACATTTTAAAGAAATGACATGGTAATTTTTATTCAGTGCACACAGCGCAATTTCTCAAAAGAAGAGAGAAAACAAAAGCAATGAAATTTTCAGATCATATTTTCAGTTTCCCTACATAAGGCATCTAATATAGTTTTATTGCCTTCCAAATGAAATTAATAAGGAGAAGAGATGGTGTGTTCCGATACACAGACGAACAGCATAGAATATTTGGTTAAGGGACTGGGTTTCAATACTAACTCTGACCCTTACTAACTGTTTGATTTGGGCAAATGACAAATCTCCCAGGGCCTCAGTTTATTCACTTGCAAAGTGGAAAAAATAACAGTAATTGTGTCATAGGATGACTGTGATGGTTAAATGAGTTAATATCTATAAAACAAGCAGTGTAATGCGTGTCACATAATAAATGATTGATAAATGTTAGTAATAACCTTGACACAGGGATTCACTGAGAATGCCGGAATCCATTCTTCTGAGAGAGGAATTTTGTTTCACTATGCTATTTTTTTTTTATGCTATTTAATGGCACAGCACAATGTTTTCAGTATTTCATGCGCTGAAGAATTGCCTGTATATGTTTGTCAAAATGCATAATAATGGGCTCCACATTCTGAAATTATGATCAAATGTATTCAACAGAAGGTCCAATAATCTGCATATTTGAACAAGCACATATGCACCTCTCCCCCCCACCCCCCACACAGAGCTAGGTCATGCTGGTGCAGGGTGTGTGTGATGGTTAAGATTGTGTGTCAACTTGGCTGGGCCATGATTCTCAGTGTTTTGGGAGCCATAGCACTTAACCACTACGCCACCAGGGTTTCCATAAAGTGATCGCTTCCCTGTTGAAATTTGATGTGTGATCACCTCCATGATGGGATCTGCTGAGTGATACCAGCAGGGGTGGGGCCTATGCTGGCTCATCACCCTTTCAATCTTCATCTCTCCACCTTCCACCACCTACTTTCTTCCTGCTCACCTTGCCAAGGTTGTTGGCTTGTTCTGGATCCAGCAGCTGTCTCTTGTCTGACCTCCGGTTCTTAGGGCTTGAGCTAGCAGCTTACCCAACCATCTTAGGATTCTTTGATCTTCACAGCCTGCAAGCAAGAGTTCTGCACCTCAAGCTGCTGATTTTGAGTTTGCCAGCCTCTGCAGCTATATGAATCAGGAGAAACCTTCCTCGACTTTCACAGCCTATAAGTGGGAGCCCTGCTATCTGACCTGTTAATCTTGGGTTCACCAGCTTCTGTGGCTCTGTGAATTGGGAAAGGCCTCTATCCTGTTCCATGGAGTTGGGATATCCCAACCTCTACAATCGCATGTGCTGTTTCCTTGATATAAATCTCTTTTTATATATATTTGTATGCTTTACTGGTTTTGCTTCTCTTGAGAACCCCGCCTAAGACAGTGTGTTTGGCCCTCATTTTGAGAAAAGTTATAGTCATAGTGGGTCTCGTATTGGTTTCCTATTCTTCCCTTTTAAGGAAATGGTGACAACCCTTAATTAGATTTGCCTGATATATTATTTTCCCCAAAAGCTCTCCACAGTATTTCTGCTGACAGTCTGTTTTCACACCAACAATGATTTTATTTTATTTTTTAAATGCTGTGCTCTTTGTCTCTAGTCTGGGCACTCTATTCTGCTTACTGTTTACCTAGAAGCTAGTCTTAAACTCTGCTATTTTGTATCAATTCTGGCTGCAAACCGATTCCTTATTTAATAGAAACATCGTCAATATTCCATGCCCTGTGTGAACCTTCAGAAATCCTTGTGACTTTTTGGCATAATAAAATCTATTAAGAAAACATTCTGCATCCCACTTTGAAGAGTGGAGTCTGGGGTCTTAAACACTAGCAAGCAGCCATCTAAGATGCATCAATTGGTCTCAACCCACCTGGAGCAAAGGAGAATGAAGATCACCAAGGACACAAGGCAATTACGAGACCAAGAGACAGAAAGAGCCACATGAACCAGCGACTACATCATCCTGAGACCAGAAGAACTAGATGGTGCCTGGCTACAACTGATGACTGCCCTGACAGGCGACACAACAGAGAACCCCTGAGGGAGCAGGAGAGCAGTGGGTTGCAGACCCCAAATTCTCGTAAGACCAGTCTTAATGGTCTAACTGAGACTGGAAGGACCCCGGTGGTCATGGCTCCCAGACCTTTTGTTGGCCCAGGACAGGAACCATTCTCAAAGCCAACTCTTCAGACAATGGATTGGACTGGACAATGGGTTGGAGAGGGATACTGGTGAGGAGTGAGCTTCTTGGATCAGGTGGACACTTGAGACTATGTTGGCATCTCCTGCCTGGAGGAGAGATGAGAGGGTGGAGGGGGTTAGAAGTTGGTGAAATGGACACAAAAAGAGAGAGTGGAGGGAGAGAGTGGGCTGTCTCATTAGGGGGAGAATAATTGGGAGTGTGTAGCAAGGTGTTTATGGGTTTTTGTGTGAGAGACTGACTTGATTTGTAAATTTTCACTTAAAGCACAATAAAAATTATTTTAAAAAAATACCAGAAAAGAAAAAAATCCTTGTGACTTAACTGAGAATCGGAGTACCTCAAATATTGCATTGTTCAATCATCTGTCTCACTGCCATGGAGGCTATGAACTTATTTGTGCAAAAATACACATATTGTAAATGATATGCATAGAATATCAGTTTGTTTAAAACCCCACTCTAAAATGTCATTGGTCTTTATTACTAGTCTTTGGGAATATAGTTCTGGAAAACATTTGCAGTGGCCTTGAATCATGTAAATATTGGTGTGCTGTATTGATAGATTATAATAGTGAACCCCCCTCCGATGCCAAACCAAACCCACTGCCTTCGAGTTGATACTGACTCATAATGGCCCTATAGGACAGAGTGGAACTGCCCCATAGGATTTCCAAGGCTGCAATCTTCATGGATTCAGACTGCCTCATCTTTCTCCTGAGGAGTGGCTGGTGAGTTCAAACTGCTGACCTTTTAGTTAGCAGCCGAGCATTTTAACCACTGTGCCACCAGGGCTCCTTATAGTGAATCCACAGGTGCAAAAATTCACATTTAAATTAAGCATATGCATACATCCTCTATTTGGCTTTAAATGAAGTTTATTTAGAATCATGGAAAAATTTTCATACAGCCTATTGAAATAATCTGCTTGTGTGTTTTATCTGAGATTGATTGTTTGGCATTCAAACTCTAAGTGTTTATTTAGCACCTCCTACATTCATTGGAAACCCTGGCAGCATAGTGGTTAAGAGCTATGGCTGCTAACCAAAAGGTCGGCAGCTTGAACTCACCAAGTGCTCCTTGAAAACCCTGTGGGGCAGCTCTACTCTGTCCTATAGGGTCGCTGTGAGTGCATTCATTATCTTCTGTTGAGCATTCTGGAAGATACAAAAGTAGTTGAAAGCAGGCTCCATTCTTAGACGATTTTATTTTTCCATTGAAGAACTGATGAATGATAGCTAATGAAATAAAACCATTAGAAAGGAATTAATTATAATTGGATCTTAAGCACAGCAGCTTTAGCATCAAATCTGTTAATTTTGATGAAGACAAATTGGTTGACTATACATTACCTTTTTTTCTTTATTTTACCTCCTTTATTTCATGTGCATGTCTATAGGGAGATTCACTCAAATACACTTAGTCATAGTAAATAAACATTTTCATTTATTAGATGATAAACCATTTTGCAACTGTCATTATGTCTCTTTAAATGGCCATGCCTTGTTTAGAGACCATTAGTACAAGCATAGTCAGTCTTCACTAGTTATTATTTTTTCTGTATCAGTACTTTTCAAGGTTATTTTGACACAAAATGAAATGAAAAAAGAACTATTTAAGATTATTTGACAATTGGGAACATTTTTATTTACTTATGATACCAGATTTTATTATTAATTGACAGTCAATTTGATACTTTTTTAGAAAATAGAGTAAAGTATTTATTTCTTAGTTTAGCACCAAGATACCAATATTTTCTCTATCAGAAGAAGCATCTAGCTTGAGGAAGCTTTTTGAAGTTGTGAAATATTTTCTACTAAGCAAAATATACTTTGAAAGCCTGGTGTTTGATCTTTTCTTTTACAGATTTCCCTCCATTAGTAAGAAAGAGAGGGTTGTTTATTGAATCTGCAAGCCTAGAAAGCCTGAGGATATGACCTGTATTGCAAACTGATGCTTAAATTATGAGTCAAGCAATGAATGATTTCCTTTAGACATGTGGTGTGAACCAAATATAATTGCATTATTAATCCATCAGTACAGTTTCCTTGCTTTATTTCTATTTAAAGCAGGACTTCAGACTAGGTGGAAACATTCAGTTATGGGTGAAAGATACAAGGCAATCTTAGGCATTGCATAGCAGCCAAAGCTCCTGCCCACTGGATTTTCTTCTGAATACAAAACAGTACTATCCCACTCAAAGGTAATGCCCCACAGCACCGTTTTGAAAGTGTGTCGCTGTCCACATTCCTGCCAATAATCTAGTCTCCTGCATCAGGCTCCTGAAAGGGCTTACTATGTCTCTTCTGAAGCTCCCATTCCAGGGTTTCCACTCATTATTTCTCCCTTTTTGGTTATCATTCTGCTTCATCCAAGTTTTGAAACTTCAAGACTGTACTGATTTCGCTTCATTGGGCATGTCTGACAGTTTCGAACAGGTTCAAAGCTTTAAAGTACATGAATCTAGTGAATCTATCTGTGGTTTTGAAAAGATTTTTTTTTTTTTCTTTAGTAAAAGAGTAAATGGCATTTGCAGATGAAAACTCTTACTAGCCTAAGAATTGTTAACCTTCCAGGTTAATTTTTTGTTATCAACAACACACTTGTATTAAAAACACTTTACCTGCTATTTCTTCTCCTAAATTAACTCTTGAGATGTTATATATGTAAAAGAAAATATTTCTTTTAAGAAAAAAAAAAAAAAACACTATTTTTGAAGGTTAAATTAGTAAGGATTTTCAGTTGGTGATAGTGATAGGAATGGTAGTAGTGATTTGATATGTTTATGTTAGTTTTGCTCGATTTAGACACAATCTGTGTATGAGAATAACGGGATTCATAGACTGAATAAGAATTTTCTGCATTTTTCAAGATGATGTTGATACAGTACCACACAGAGGGATATTCAGCCCTTCATGAATTTAGGTATATTTTTCTAGGACTTGTGACTTGAAGCATTAGTGATTTGACTCCCCAAAACTGTAAAAGCACACACTTACATAATTGGAATGGTCCTTAAGTGCCATGTAGCAACTTTTTCCAGCATTATCATTTATAACACTATCATTACTTCATCTCCTTTAAGAAAAAGAAAAAAAAAAAAAAAAACACTGCATGCCACTGCACTGTCTTTAATATAAAACAGAGATGGTATTCATGTATTCAAGTAAGCATAGAAAGGAAATGTTCTACTGATATGTGTTCAGAAAAGCTGTCACAGGCTTCTTCAGTTACTTCCACATGAGATGAAGTTTTTGGGCTCAGAGGTGTATAACGTTTTAAAAGTACTAACCATGACTACCTTGAAAAATAATTATTATATATTTTGTTAGAAAAATCACATCAATTGATTTTTTTTTTACTCTAGCTTAACAAAGATCTACGCTCTCTTGATTTTCTTATTTGACTTTGTGTTACTAACATGAACAGTTCTTTTTTTTTAATTTAATCATAATTCAACTTAAAATTCTTGATTGCATATTATTTCATTCTTTTTTATTTTTCTTTTGGTGAAGGTATCACAACTTGAAGGTTGTGTATTATTAAAACTGATTTAAAGAAGATTGTGATTATAGCAAAACCATGTATCATGTATTATGTGGCAAGTTCTAGATTTTATAGAGATATGTTAAAATAAATTTCAGAAAGTATTTAAAATACTTTTGGTTAAATTATAAATAGAAACAGAAACTGCCTTCTATCTCTGACTCTGGTGCTCCCAAGTAGATATCAGGTAATCCTCACACTCCCATATCCCTCCACACAATCAAACCCTGACCTTTTGCTGGGGAAAATTAGAGGTATCTCAGATTACAGCTAATCCAAACATAGATTTGAATTTTTTAAGAGTCAGGTTTTTTTTTTTTTTCTTACTTAATACTTTCTAAAACAAAAACCACAAAAAGTATCATCCATTATCTCATTTACCCTTCCCACCATTTTTTTGAAGTATATAATTTGTAGCACTATATTACAGGCATATAGTATACCTCAATATAAAGAAAACAAAAACCTCACAACTGGACCAATAAGCAATATCATGATAAACAGAGAAAAGATTGAGGTTGTTAAGGATTTCATTTTACTTGGATCCACAATCTTGACTGGAAGAAGCAGTCAAGAAATCAAAAGATGCATTGCATTGAGCAAATCGGCTACATCTCTTTAAAGTGCTGAAAAACAAAGATGTCACCTTGAGAACTAAGGTGCATCTGACCTAAGCCATGGTGTTTTCAATCACCTCGTCAAACCCACTGCCGTCGAGTCCATTCCAACTCATAGCGACCCTATAGGACAGAGTAGAACTGCCCCATAGAGTTTCCAAGGAGTGCCGGGTGGACTTGAACTGCCAACCTTTTGGTAGGCAGCTGTAGCACTTAACCACTACGCCACCAGGGTTTCCAATCACCTCATACGCATGCGGAAACTGGACAATGAATGAGGAGGACTGAAGAAGAATTGATGCCTTTGAATTGTGGTGTTTGTGAAGAACACTGAATATACCATGGACTGCAAATAGAGCGAATGAATCTGTCTTGGAAGAAGGACAACCAGAATACTTCTTAGAAGCAAGGATGGCGAGACTAAGTCTCAGATACTTTGGACATGTTATCAGGAGGGATCAGTCTCTGGAGAAGGACATCATGCTTGGTAAAACAAAGGGTCAGCAAAAAAGAGGAAGACCCTCAAAAAGATGAATTGACACAGTGGCTGCAACAACGGGCTCAAGCATAGCAACAATTGTGAGGATGGCACAGGATCAGGCAGTGTTTCATTCTGTTGTGCATAGGGTCGTTATGAGTCACAACTGACTCAACAGCACCTAACAACAACAGTATACCAGAGATTTAATTCATAGTAGTCTGATTTTACAGCAGCCAAAAGTTGCAAATTACATAAATTCAACTACAATGTACTTAAGCAGTACAGGAATTATATTTTACCCTATAAATATTTCAGTTTCAAGCACAATTCAATTAGTGTTCTGAATCTATTTTTCTGAGGTGCTCAACTTGAGCTTCTTTTAAGTCTGTTTTATCTTCAGCTGGACTTCTCCCATGACAGCGACAGTCCCAGACCTCATATCGGCATACTACATCATCCATAAGGATAGAAAACCTCTCTTCCTGCATCCATCAACTAAAATCCTGGACTTCACTCCACAGGGCCAGATTAAGAGAATGAAAATTCCTGAACCATTCACTGTGATGAGCTGAGACTACACTAGCTGGCTTATTTCCCACGGGCCTTCTCCATGGACCCAGATGCAGTCATTCCCAATAAACCTATATGACTGTCCCACAATGGAGTTTGGTAGCACTGTGGTTAAGTGTTTTTTGTCCCACAATAGAGGGGAGGTGAAGTGGATTAGGGAATTAGAACTCAGATTGTTTCGTTGCCCAAATCTAGCTTTCTTCTAATCTGTAAGTAATTTGTAAAAAGCTGGCTATTAGTTTTTAAAGTCTCTTTATAAGTAAAATATTTTCGCCCTATAATATTCTTTAAAAAGAAAACTGTGTGTGTGTGAAAATCCAGCCTATATTTAGGAATTTTTTTTCTCTCTCAAAAATTTATGCACAAATTGTTTTGTGACACTGACTACAACCCTCTAATGTACCACCACTCTCCCCCTCTCCCCTTCTACTCTGGGTTCTAACACATCTAGCCTTCCTTACCCCTCCTGCCCTCTTGTCTTTGTTTGGGGCAGGTATTGTCTATTTGGTCTGGTGTACTTGATTTGTTACTGAACCCTAGAAAATGAGTTCTGTTCAACGCACTCAGACCTGCCAATAATCTACACACCAGCCTTTGAGAAAGAGAAAGTAGCTTTGTTACAATATGCAGAGAGCAAGGAGCTGGGAGAAAGTTCCTCAGATCTGACTCCCCAAGCTATGCGAAAGCAGAGCTTGTATGTGATTTGGGCAGCAAGATGGCGACCACACAGTCGTACTGGGGGTGAAGGTGGACAGGATACAAGAGGTGAAGTGGTTCTTGTTGGACCTCTCACTTTGGAATAGGGTCTGGGTGATGATTTTTCTTCTGATTCACTCGACCTGTTGCTGTGTCCTCCGTTGAGGTCAATTAGAGGTCTAGTTGGCCCTTCTGACCATGTGGGGTGGTGTTTTTCTAGAAATGTTGGCCCTTCTGAGCACGTGGGGTGGTGTGTTTCTAGAAATGTGTCCATTACCTCTAGGTTATCAAATTTGTTGAAGTACAACTTTTCATAGTATTCTGTTATGATCTTTTTTATTT
The DNA here is from genome assembly GCF_030014295.1 of Loxodonta africana. Classification (NCBI taxonomy): domain Eukaryota; kingdom Metazoa; phylum Chordata; class Mammalia; order Proboscidea; family Elephantidae; genus Loxodonta; species Loxodonta africana. The sequence continues at coordinate 91,620,845 of NC_087346.1, forward strand.
CAGTTGGGTATTTTGTAATGTCTCCCATCTTATTTCCTATTTGGGGTATTTGCTTCCTCTCCTATTTTTCTTTTGTCAGTTTGGCCAATGGTTTGACAATTTTGTTGTTCTTTTCAAAGATCTGACTTTTGGTCTTGTTGATTCTATTGTTTTTCTGTTGTCTATTTCATTTTTTTCTGCTCTAATATTATTACCTCTTTTCTCGTGGTGGCTGTGGGCATCTTTTGCTGTTCTGTATCTATTTGCTTGAGTTATAAGGTAACGTTTTGATTTGGCCCTTTCTTTTTTTTTGGTGTGTGTGTTTATTCTATAAACTGACATCTGAGCACTGCCTTTGCTGTGCCCCAAGGGTTTTGTTGTGATGCTTTTACATTCACACTTGATCCTCGGAATTGTTTAATTCTCTCTTCAATTTCTTCTGTTACGCAGTTGTTTTTAAGCAAGGTGCTATTCAGTATCCATGTATTTTTTTTTTTTCCTTTGATCATCTTGATCTATTTTATGATGTAGTGATCAGAGAGAATGCTTTGCATTAATTATATGTTTTGGATTTTATTGATGGCTACTTTGTGGCCTAAAATGCAGTCTGTTCTGGAGAATGTTTCACGTGCCTTGGAAAAGAATGCATGCTTTGCTGCTGTTGGGTGGAGTGTTCTAGATATGTCTATGAGGTCATTTGGTTGATTTTGGCTGTTAGGTCTTTTTGTGTCTCAGTTGAGTTTCCTTCTAGATATTCTGTACTTTACTGAGAGTAGTGGGTGTAGGTTTCCTACTGTCATGGATTGAATTCTGTCCCCCCGAAATACCTGTCAACTTGGCTAGGTCATGATTCCCAGTATTGTATGATTGTCTACCATTTTGCCATCTGATGTGATTTCCCTATGTGTTGTAAATCCTATCACTATGATGTAATGAGATGGATTACTTCCAGTTATATTGATGAGATCTATAAGATTAGCGTCTTAAGCCAGTCTCTTTTGAGATATAAAAGAGAGAAGCGAGCAGAGAGACATGGGGACCTCATTCCACCAAGAGAGCAGTGCCAAGAGCAGAGAGTGTCCTTTGGACCTGATGTTCCTGCAAGGAAAGGCTCCTAGACCAGGGAAAGATTGATGACATGGACCTTTCTCCAGAGCCAACAGAGAAAGCCTTCCCCTGGAATGAAAGCCCTGAGTTTGGACTTGTAGCCTTCTGGACTGTGAGAGCATAAATTTCTCCTTGTTGAGGCCATCCACATGTGGTATTTCTGTTACAGCAGCACTAGATGACTAAGATACCTACTATCATTGTGGAACTGCCTTTTTCTCTTTTCAGTGCTATTACAATTTGTTTTATATATTTTGGAGATATAATGTTGAACGTGTAGGTAATTATTGAGGTTATGTCTTCTTGGTGAATTGTTCCTTTATTCTTTATATAATGTCTTTTCTTATCTTTTTTATGGTTGGTTTTACCTTAAAGTCTACTTTATCTGAGATTAGTATCGCCACTCCTGTCTTTTTTGGTTACTGTTTGTTTGATATATTTTTTCCTTCCTTTGATATTTACTATATTTATGTCTTTGTGTCAAAGTGTGTCTCTTGTACACAGCATATTGATTTTTTTGTTTTGTTTTGTTTTATTCATTCTGCCATTCTCTGTCTCTTTATGGGTGCATTTAAGGCATTTACATTCAGTGTGACTATTGAAAGGTATGAGTTTATTACTGTCACATTGTCATGCTTTTTTTTTTTTTAATTTGTGGTGCTGATGTTTTCTTTGCTCCTCTTACTTTCCTGTGCTGAGTTCCTTTTGTCTGTTGATGTTCTTTTCTTCTGTTATGATAGCTTTTTTGTTTACAGAGTTTTTATGGTTTTCTTCTTTTTTTATTCTGATGAATAGGTTTGTTAGCTTCTTTGTGGTTATCTTGAAATTTATCCTTATCTTCCCAGGTTTGAACCAGTATTTTATTATATGATATTGTCTTGACTTCATTTCCATTTGAAAGTACTGTACCTAAAGTATTTATCCTGTGGTGTAGTGCTACAACTGCTAATGAAAAGTTCAGCTGTCCAGATCCATCAGGTGCTCCTTGGAAATTCTATGGGGGAGTTCTACTCTGTCCAATAGATTCACTATGAGTCGGAATCGACTTGATGGCAGTGGGTTTGTTTTTTTTTTTATGTTGTTGTCAATTACAGATTGATATCTCTGTTTCCCTGTTTTAAGTCCTTTAGCTTTGTTTTACTGAGAGTACTTTACCTAGATTTCTATCTTGCTTATGCTGTCCTGTGTCCTAGCCTCCAGTTGTTTGATGTAGCTGATTCTCTTATTGCAGGCCTATCCTTTATATTTCTTGTAAGTTTGGTTTGGTTTTCAAGAATTCCCTTAAAATTTATGTTTATCTGGAAATGTCCTAATTTCACTGTCATATTTGAGAGAGTTTTGCAGGATATATTACTCTTGATTGGTAGTTTTTTGTTTTTTTTTTTCTTTCAGGGTTTTATGTATGTCATCCCATTGCTTGTATAGTTTCTGTTCAATAATCAGAGCTTAGTCTTTCTGTTTTCCCTTTCTAAATGACTTTTCATTTTTCTTGAGCTGCTCTCAGGATTCTTTGGTTTTGGCATGTGTAATGATGGTGCATCTTGGTAAGTTTCTTTTGAGGTCTATCCTATATGGGGTTTGTTCACCTTCTTGGATTGTCAGCTTTATATTTTTCATGATATTTGGGAAGATTTCTGCCAGCAAATCCTCAACAGTTTTCTCTGTTTTTGATTTTCTCCCCCTGTTCTAGAATCTCAATCACACACATATTTTTACTCTTGATGGTGTTCCACGTAATTCTTTATCTTTTTTTTCACTTTTCTTCATTATTTTCTCACATATTTCCTTAAAGAATTTAGCATTTTCTAGTTCTGCCTTTCATTGTTTCACATTTGCTCCTAAAACCTCCTATTGTGTTGTCCATTTCTGAAAATTTGTCATTTATCTTTTGAGTTTCTAGTTGCTGTTTTTGTATAATTTAATTTGACATTTTAATCTTGTATTATTTTCCTGAATTCTTGTATTGCTTTTTCTGTGTTTTCCTTGGTTTTGGCTATGTTTTCATTGTTTTTTTCTTTGCCTTCCATGATTTTGTGTATTTTTCCCTTGGTTTTGTCTGTGTTTTCCTGAATTTCTCTCATAATCCCTTGGAGAATCCTAAATATTAGTCTTTTGAATTCCATATCAGGTAGTTTCATTGCCTTTTCTTCTATCAGAAGGTTATCCTGGTTTTTCATTTTGGTCACTTTCTGGATCCATCTAGCTCTTCTTTTTTATATATGTTGATATTGTTTGCTGTCTCTGAGCCATTAAGGTATTATTTTCTTTCTTTATTCATTGTATACCCATGCCTTTTTTGTTTTGTTTTGTTTTGATATGTCAGGGTGCATGGGCCAGGTTTGCTTGGTCATCTGTGGGCACAATAGCTCTAATCACCTTGTCCAGGTGGGGTGGGCAGCAGCAGACAGGGTGAGCCCACTTCTCTGTACATTGATTGGTATGATGAGGAGTCTGAGGGTAGACTAGGCAGATGCTGTCTTTTCTCCTGATGTCGGTCCAGTAGTGTAGGAGCATTTACAACCCCTCACCAGGTAGGCAGGGGTGTCAGATGGGGAGTGGTACAGGCTCATTTCCCATCATTTGGCAGCTGATTGAGTAATGGTAGGGGAGGGGCAGTGTGGGCCTGGTGCGGTGGCAGCTCTGAGCACTGGGGATGCTTTAGCTATGGCACATGGTGATGGCCAGCTGAAAGGGGGTGAGGCCTATGGGTCTACCTAGGTGGGGGGAGAAAAAGAGAAAGAGAGAAAGAAAAGCCAGCTGGTGGGGGCAGAGTGGAACGGGGGGGTGACAGGAATGGGGCAGAAGTGGCTTATGGGGCTAGGAGGGAGGTAGAAAGAAAAACAAGAAAGAAAAAGAAGAAAATAAATGGTGGTGCAGTGGGGACTGGTGGGGGGGTGCCAGCACTCCAATGGCACTCTTTCTGCGATATCATGGCAAGGGGTGAAGGGAAAGGGGGTGGCATATGGGGCTAGGTGGAAGAAAAGTAAGAGAAAAAAAAATGGCAGCACAGATGGGAGCTGTGAGTGGTATGGGGTGGACCTGGAGTCCAGTGGGAAGTGAGGGGAAATGGCTTACAGGGGTAGCTGGGAAGGGGAAAGAAAGAAAGCAAAGAAAAAGCTGGCAGCACAGTTGGAGCTGCCAAAAGGGGATGGGGATGGGGTGGACCTAGGGCTGCGGTGGACCAATGGCTCTCTAGCTGTTGTGGGACAGCAGGGGCTAGCAGGAATGGGGGAAGGTGGCATATGGAACTAGGTTTGAGGAAGAAAGAGAAAAGAAAAAGAGAGAAAAATATGAAAAGAGAAGAGAAAAGAAATGAAAAGAAAAATGATGGTCATCGTCCAGTGGGGAGGGGCAGACCCAGCATCTGGTAGGAAGGGAAGGGAGGTTATGTACTAGACTAGGTAGGAAGGAGAAAGAAAAGAAAGGAAGAAAAAAGAAAAAAAAAAATGGTATTGTGGTAGAAGCCATGGGTCAGGCAAGGAGGACTTGGGGCAGTGGCAAGGCCCAACAAGACGGGTGTAGGTGGTATATGGGGCTAGACTGGAGGGAGAAAGAGAAGGAAGAAAGGGGAAAAAAATGGTGTGGTGGGAGCCTGCAGGTGGATGCAGTGCATCTGCTATCAACTGCAGGATGGGAAGATGAATTATATAAGTTTCCCATGGCTGCTGCAATGAATAACATCTTAAACAATAAAATTTTATTTTCTTACAGTTATTTAACTGAGAACTCCAACAAATATCTCACTGTGCTAAAATTATGATGCTAGCAGGCCAACTTTGTTTTTAGGAGGTTTTTTTTTTTTTTTAGGGTGGTAGAGGAGTCCCAGAGTGGGCACAGTTTGTACTTGACTACTAATATAAAAAGGTTTCTCATCTGAACCCACAAAGTAGTGCTGTAGAGGAAAAGCCTGGCGATCCACTTCCATAAAGATTACAGCCAAGAAAACCATTTGGAACACTTCTGCTGTGTAACACATGGTGTTGCCATGAGTCGGCATCAACTAAATGGCAAAAAGGTTTGTTTTTTTGTTGGGTGGCGCAGCAGTTAAGCACTTAGGTACTAAACAGAGGTTGGCTGTTTGGATCCACCCAGAGGCACCTCAGAAGAAAGGTCTGATACTCTCCTTCCGGAAGATCGCAGCTACTGAAAACACAGTTCTACGCTGAAACACAGGGGATTGCCATGAGCTGGAATCAACTTGGTGGCAACTGGTTTGATTTTTTTTTTGTTAAGGGAAGAATCTATTTCCTTGCTTTTTCCAGCTTCTCGACAATACCCTCCCCCCCCGCCCCACTTTCATTTTAAAAGTCAGCAATGATGCCTTGAATTCTTACATTGCATTACACTGACCTCCTTGTCTGCTTCTCTTTCCCACTTTTAAGGACCTGGTGATTACACTGGGCCCACCTAGATAATCCAGGATAATCACTTCATTTGCTGATTAGCAATGTTAATTCCATTTTCAACTTTAATTGCCATGCAATGTAATATATCAACAAATTATAAGGATTAGATCATAAACATCTTTGCAGAGGCCACTAAACTTCCTACCACAGTGATTTTGCTGATCTTACTGAATTATCTCACATCTTTGAAGATCATCAGACTGGCTCATCTAGGGTGGCTTTTAATGAAATAATCAAGTTTTTCTCCATAAGGTCTTTCAATCTGTAGACTGGCCTGGGCAGGTCTCTTGGTGAAGTTAAGGTTCTAAGACAAAGGGCACAGCATCACTTCCTGCTGGTCAAAGCTAGTCAAAAAGACAGTCCAGACTTAAAAGGAGAGGAATCAGATTCCACCCTTGGTGGAAGAAGCTGCAAAATCACGTTGCAAGTGGCCTTGACATTGGGAGGGGTAAAGAATTGTAATCATTGTTGCAAGCAGCCTACTACTATTGATATCCTTCAGCATTCTCTTCTCATTCTGCAGTCACCATGACTCTGGTTTATCCTGAGTGTGCAAACTCTCTTTTGCATTCTGGCATGCATATATATATTGTTCTAAAAAAGCTGACATCCTAACTTTTCCCCTTGCATATCCCACAAGGTAGAAGATAAATTAATCTGTTTATATTACTGGTTTGTTAAAGTGGTGGTCCATTGGGAAACAAGTCAACTTTCACTTTGCTTTATTGTTATGTTTTTTATATATGTATTATAATAACCACCACTTTTTTCCTAAAGATGATTAAGAGACTTTGACTCTTTGGAGTGTCATTTCTTTTTTTTCTGTTCCAAGATATGGGAAGTCGTGTGGAGTGACTTGCCCAGAAAGAAAGGGGAGTGCTACAAAAAAGAATGCCTCTATTTTAACTAGCTATCTAATTTTAATAACAGGATTCTTAATCCATAACAATTTAAAGTATAATAATAACCTTGAGAAGAATCTGTGTTTACAATCAGGTAATACAGAGTAATGTTCAAGAGTTGCCATAATCTTGGACACATTCTTGACTTTCTAATTTTCTTGCATCCCACATTCAACCGTCAGTAAATCCTAACTATTCCACACCAAAATATATCTATAATTCAATTATTTCTTACCTACTATATTTCTAACACCCTGGTACAAACCACCATTATTGCATGACTAGATAATTGCAATAGTTTTTTGCCTTCTTGGACCTCTGCAGTTTGTTTTCAACACACAAGCCGCTGGTATCTCATTTAAACTATGTCAAATGATATCATTTCCCTACTCAGAATGCTCCAATGACGCCTTATTTGCTAGTTGTAAAATTCAAAGTCCTGCAGATCTGGACCTCTATCACCTTGCTGGACTATCTCATCTCCCAATATTTTCACTTACCAGGTGTGCCTGCCTTTTTACTGATCCTTGAACTTTCCAGGTATGGCCCTGTCACAGGGAATTTACACTTCCTAATCTATCTCCCTGGAACCCTGTTCCACCAAACACCCAAAATCCTCCCTCCCTCTTTTGCTAAAATATCTTTTGAGAAGTGTTTTTTATCATATTTAAAACTGTGTATGTGCATACAAGCTTGCCCATGAACACTCACATTCACACGTACACACACACAAACATTACTCCTCCCAGGCCTTTCCTATTTCATCTGTTTCATTTTCCTCCAAAGCACGTATCATCCTCTAAATATAATATAGTTTAATTAGTCTTTCTCTGAGATTATAAACTCATTTAGAGGTAGAAATTTTTGTATATTTCTTTACTGGTCTAATATTAGATGTCAAGAAACTTGTTTGCACATAAAAGATCTTGTTGCTGTTGCCTGGTGCTCTGGTGTCAGTTCTGATTCATAGTGACCCTACATACAACAAAATGAAACACTGCCTGGTCCTATGCCATCCTCATCCTCACAATCATTGCTATATTTAAGCCCGTTATTGCAGTCCATTAATCCATCTCCTCTTTTTCGCTGACCCTCTACCTCACCAAACATGATGTCTTCTCCAGGTCTGGTCCCTCCTGATAGCATGTACAAAGTATATGAGACAAAGTATGGCCATCCTCACTTCTTCGTGTATGGGTGTGTATGTCCAAATCCAGTTTTATTAGAATTATTTGGCTGTTTTGCTACCAGTACAAAGTCTTTGACTGTGACCACTGGATACATTGAACATGAATTTATTTTGGTTTGTTGTCGGTTTAGACAGTTGTACTTTCCTAAATCCCCTACCCTTTAGTTCATTACCAAATGGCAAAATGCCTGAAGTTTATCTACAACAACCTATTATCCATAGAAAAGGAATTTGTAAAATAAGATTGAAAAAAATAAAATCCACAGATTCAAAATATTCTCTTCAAATATTAAGAACATACAAAGTGTATTAAAGACATCTACGTTTAGTCCTCCAGGTAGCAAGGCAGGCTATTTGTTGTCTGTAATTTCTTGTTTTTACTTATTGCTAATTACAGTTCAGGGACTGAAGAGTTTCCAAAACCTGTAAAAAAATCCTCACTGACATTCCCAGCATGGTTCCAATGAAATTACTGGATAGAATCAGGACAGCAGCTGATTCAGGTCTTTAAAATTACAAAAGTTTTTTTCTTTCATGGGATTTTTCTTCTGCAGTAGCTCAGGACATTATTTGCATATTTATTTCCTTCTAATTAGCATCTATCCTACAGTAGATCTAAGTATTGGCTTATTTAACTGTATTACTGGACAGCAAATGATAGGAGGCCTTCCTGTTCAAGGCAAAATATCCAGCGGACCTTAAAGTAAAATTTCACAGGGTCTGGTGCTCCGCAGTTGTTCTCCAGTGAACCTGAAGTTGTAAATGGAGTCCTATTTCCAATTTTTCTTTGAAATGTCATGGTTACTTTGTTCTTATGTCTTGTTCTTTGATCAAAGGCATGGCATGTATCAAAAGGTGGACTGTACAGGTGAAGGCTCATTGCAGGCTCCATGTGGCTGATATTCTCTACTTATGTAAGCCAATGGAATCGTTGATGTAGGCACACTGGTTTTCCCTCAAGATTCATTCAAACTTCTTGATCATCTCATTGGACTTTTTGTTAGGCCAGGAAATAGCGTCTCTTTTAGATTTCCATGTAGCATCTTCAGAAAGCAGCAGGAGTCGGTGTGATCATCCTCACTTTTAAGGAGCATTCTGGCTGTACTCCTTCTGAGACAGATTTGTTTGTTCTTCTGGCAGTCCATGGTATATTCAATATTCTTCATCAACACTGTAATTCAAAGGCATCAATTCTTCTTCAAAGTGACATCTTTGCTTTTTAACACTTTAAAAAGGTCTTTAGCAGCAGGTTTACCCAATGCAGTATGTCATTTGATTTTTTGACTGCTGCTTCCTTGAGTATTGATTGTGGAATCCAAATAAAATGAAATCCTTGAGAACTTCAATATTATCTCTGTTTATCATGATGTTGCTTGTAGGTCAAGTTGTGAGGGTTTTTTTTTTTTTTTTAGTGAGTTTAGGGTGGCGTATATAGTCCAACATCTCGGAATATTTGCTCAGCATACAGATTGAATAAATATGTATAGTGAAAGGATACAACCCTGAGGCAGGAAAAGTGTGCCTCATATAAAAGATATGTAATAATTACTTTTTGAAAGAATGAATGAGTGGGTTAATGAATGATGTCTTGAAAGTCATATTTTCACAAACAGATATTTTTCTTAGAATATTCTAATTCATATTCTGCTGTTTTAGCAAGCAAGATAGGTATCTCTTTTTAAATCTCAAATCATTTGGTGATCTTATATTGAAAGATGTCATTACATAGCCTGACAGCATGGACCCCCACTTGGGTGATATGTCCCATCCTCCCGTTTTTTCTACTTATTTGGTTAGCTCCTACTCAGTTTTTATTTCTCAGCGAATTTAATTTATTTCGGAGATCTGAGTTTCTAAGACAGGTGCCTCACTTCAGTGTCCTGGGACGTTCGTCACTCTTAAACAAATGTGCTTTTAATTGCTTTCATATTTCTCTCTCCCACTATGCTATAAACTCTTGGAAGGCAGAGATCATTTATGTTTTAGTCATGACTGAATTCTCAATGGCTAGTGTGTTCTAACGGATGACAGAGGTTTGATAAATGTTTTTCAAAAAATAATTAAATGAATAAAACTTATTGAGATGTTATAAACCACAAAATCAGGAAATATACACTAGGAATCTAATCAAATTTCTTTATAAATATGTCATTTTAGTATAGTACTAGAAAACTGTTTTTAAATACTAATATCAGTGTTTCCTGAAATTATCCCAAATTTGTCAACATCCCCCTTGGCCATAATTCCTACATTTTAAGTAGTCTTACTTAATTTTCTCTAAAAATGCCCAACATTATTTTACATTTCATCACGTATACATTGTTCAAATTTGCAATTAAATTATTTCATAAGTCATTGCATCAAAATCATTGTTAGATAAAATTATTTTAGTGTTCGGTTTTTCAGTTTTTCATAAAGTTGTATAAATTATTATCTATTTTAGGTTAATTGGATGCCTTAAAATAAAAGTCTCTGCTTATCCTTTTTGTTGCTTTATCAGTACCTTGAGGGAGATTTCACATATCATTTTTTTTTTTTCATTTCCAGGCATGCCAATCATTTTAAATTGGTTCTGAATAAAACAATAATAATAATTTTTGCAGAAAAGTATGTATGGGAAGTTTCATGAGTTTTGAAACTTAATTTATAGTGAATAAAATTGAGTCTCAATCGATGTGCATTTGCAGAACTCCTACCCCATATATTTTTGGGAAGTTATTAAAGGAGTACCTGGAGCTTCTTCCATGTTTCAGGATACTCTGCAACCATATTTTTTGTTCTTCTTAGAATGTGTGAGAGGCAAATTTTATGAGCTTTCTATGAAATTTGTATTTCATATTGATGTAGTCTTAATTGCCGGTGATTTTTTCATGTAGAGGAAGTTAATAGAATAATAAATTATTTGCTTAACCTGAACTTGTGAAAAATAAATTCATAGACAGACTTTAAATTGATAGGAAACGTTTTTGCCAACTTGCTACATAAGAATACATTGAAGACTATAGCCTTTTTACTCTTTCTAAATCTCGGGATTTTGTGCATATATCACTACAATTTTGCATCTCAAAAATGTTCCTGTCCCTGATAACAAATATTTTTGTGCAAAATAACTACATAAGAAAAAATTCTGAAAAACTTTGCGTATGATTTACATTACATGCTGTCATTGTTTTAACAACACCTGTGTGGGTATTTTTTAAAAACAAGGACTATAAAAAGTAAAGTAGTTGTTAAAGGCTATTTAGTCATTGGACGTTCCAGTGCTGGAATACAGGTGTCTGGAGCTCAAGTCTATGCTCTTTTCATTTGACTTTGTTAATTTCTTTGAGGTTCTTGCCCTATAAAAGTGTATGTACTTGATTTAATGAGCTTCCTATTACTTCAAAGATTCTTTATAATGACTGCAATATTTCTCATATCTTGTAGAATAATATTCGAATTTATAGCTTATAACCGTTCAGGCAAAATGAAGTACTTTGCTGATATCACAAGAATGATGAAATCCTTGCTTAATATAAGGTTATAAGAGATTGATTCCACAAAGTTTCTTCTTGTAGATGTCATTATTAAATGCCAAAGTAAAGTCATCTGTGAAGAATGGCCTTCCAAATAGAAAGCAGCATAAAACATAGAGTGAGCCAACGTGCATCGCAGTGGAGCACACATATTTTAAGCGGCAGAGAGATCTCTCCTCTTAAAAGTGTTGGCAGTACTATCCAGTTTAGTTGCAAATATAAATTATGTACATATATTAGCATTCACAATGTAACTTCTTTTCTCCATTAATAGATTGAACATTAGTTACAATATCAACAATAAGATTCTTACCTCTCTGAACTCATTAACCAGCTGGGAAAAATATTAAAATAATAATAATAATAAACTATTTTTCTTATAGATTGTAGCTGTTAACTATAATTTTTTATACTCTCAAAATTACATTTACTAATAACATTTTTTTTAGAGACCTGTGCAAAGTGTTTGGTTCAGCCTTTCTGTAAGGAGAGACAGGGATTTTTGTTTCAGCTTTTAATTCCCAGAATAGGAATAATAGCTACCATAAAGTCTAAAAACATAGCCAAAAATTCTTAAGGGTCCTTCCATCAAGGGGCAGAATCTATTTCTCCAACTTATGAATCAGGGCTGGACTTGTGATTCAGAATGTGGCAGAAGTGATGTGTGAATTCTGTAGTCAGGCCTCAAGAGGAAGGTAGATTCCACTCCTACCCTCTTGGAATCCTGATGCCCCCCTGAAGAAGATTAATATAGCCTCTTTGAGGATGAAAGAATACCTGGAGAGAGAAAGAGAGAGCCCCTACCATTTCAGTCACTCCAGCCTCCTCAGCTGAAGTTCTAGACATGTGAGTGAGGCTATCTGGGACAAGCCTAATAAGCAGCTGTCCTGCCCTATGAACGCAGCCGCAAGAGTGAATCCAATTAAGACCAATAGAAGAACCACCCAGCCAAGGCTTATAATTGTGAGAAATGGTAAACTGAGGTTATGTAACTCACCTAAATCAGAGAACTTGTAAACAGAAGAACTATTACTGGTACTATAAAAAAAATAAATAAACAATTTATTCAAAAAAAAAAAAAAATCCAACACACCCTTCCTTCCCACTTTGACTAAAAGAACTAATGCAGGTATTTATTTCAGCTGGAACAATGAAAAAGCACATGTTAATTATTAAAGTATCTTTTTCAACCATCTCTAAGAATAACAGTGGTGTAATCTGGAGGTCGGGTCTCAGATTTTCATTTTCTGCTCTCTGTCCTGTCCTGTTTACATTCATTTACATTGTACCCTCATAAAACAATGATATTTATAATGGATATGATAGTTACTGCTGCTCTGAGAGAGCAAATAAACTCTAGGGATTATGCATTTTCCTATACTGAGCAGTTTAATCAGATTGAAAGGAGGAAAGTAATGACTTCATGTATATTAACTTGCTTCTGCAGCTTAGAATGAAAAGAAAATTTTCATTTATTACTAATGAAGCTAAGCAAAGTCGATAGGTGCCATATTATAAATCACCTAATAGCAGGGTGTGTGCATGTGTGCATTCGTTTTACATGCTTTTTTTCTCACATACTTGATATCCTTTGATAGAATCAATTTGACTAAAATAATTGTGTTTTATGCACCTTTTATGTGGATTGGAATTTTAATTAAACATTTCTAAGATTCATTAATTAACTGACTTCCTTCAAGGTCTACCATCATAAATTAAGCAGCATACAAGATTAGTTAAAATATGACAGTTTTGTTGTGACACACTAATCAACATTAACATTTCATCAATGATTCCAAAATGAAGTGCTTTTTTTGTTGATCTTTAGCAAATTGGAGAAAATAGAGTAGCTATTACATCATATTTAGAATCAAAGGGTATTCTGTGCTGTTCCTACCTGTTCTTTCACTCCCATGAGGGAAAAGGAAATTGAAGTACATACAGGGTGTAAAAGGGCTCAGAAATTGAACCACAGAAATTTATGCTGTGAAACCTGCCAAAGAAGACACAGGCAATCAAGATTTGCCTCTGGTATAGAAATTCCCTTTTTCTTTTCTCAGAGGTCTCCTTTCTTTCAGTGCCAGACTGGCAGAGCTCTGTTAAGGCATTCATTCTGATTGCCGCAACTTTCACGCGAATTTGCATAGTAGTTATTCATACTCATTCATGGTTTTCTTTTTAACAAGTTTCTCCCTCTCTCCAACTTTCCTTTTGGCAGCCTCTACTATCCACTTAAGTAGGAAGAATAATGTACTTATGAGTGGCTCTGAAATCTGATCTTTACTTGAAAAAAAAAAACTTAAAAAAGTTGCCATTTCTGGTCATAAAAATAAAGATGTCTAGCTAATTAGAACACTTGTAAGAAACCAGTTTTGAGTCAGTTTTCATTTCTTATAATGGGTGTAATGTTCCCAGTCAACTCAGTAACTCTTCAGAATGTGAGATAACCCATCATATGTGTTTGGAGAATTTGTGTTTAAATTCAGAAAGACAAATAAGGTTCAGAATAAGGTTCATCAATATCTTTTTTTTCTTTTTGTGCATTGATATGGATTTCTCACTATATCAAAATAAATCCATCTGAATTACTTGTCTTATTTTATTTTTTTTTTTATGAACAGATAGGTTACTGTTTCTTAGGAGGAGTTACTGGGAGCAGACATTTAAGAGTTGTTCACTGGGTAGTGTTTGTAAAAGGTATTCTAAGGGCTAGAGAGGAAATGCCATCAAGAATAAGGAAGGGCTGGTTTGGGATGCAACTGTTTGTGTGAAGCCTAGGAATTTGATTTGCCAACTTAAGTTTAAATTAGAGAAATTTTCCACTGATAAGGATTAAACCATCTCAAAATGTGTGTTTCTGCAAGAGAGACAGAGACTAAGACTTAGACTTGTTGGGGTGAGAAAGAATGGGGTCTTTAAAATAGATAACCCTTAAAAACAGGTCTGTTTCTGAACGGCTGTTTATAGTTCATTTCTTCCAAGTGACCAAGTTTTAAGTTTGCAATTTCCAGTTCATTACCACTATCTAATACTTGCAGTGTGTGCTTTGCAGTTTTAAAACCAAACTTCAGGTGCTTTATTTTGCTGATTTAACTTCCCTCGGGCGTCATTTTCCCAAACAGACTGCTTTCATCCATTTTGAAATTTGTTTAGGCAGATCAGCTCATCATTAATAAATTCCAAGTGTAACACTGCATTTTTGAGCAGTTATATTATCTATTAGGCATATTTTAACAATGCATACATTTCTAAATGCTGTTGAACAAATTTTTTTTTTTTTTTAGACCAAAGTTACCTAGAACACTTTCACAATCCTTGGCATTTAAATAGAAAAATCCCAGCCTTCTTCCGGCATTAGCATTTGATTTTGGGGGATCTGACATTAATCTGAACTTCTAGACACACACTGGAAATCTTCTCCATTTCAGAAATTCCTTTTCTTCCTTATTTGCTGGGGATCCACTGCATATTGCATAGGACCAATACTTTGCATATGTTGCAGGATTTGTTCTTTGTTATTCAGAAGTTTTCCTATTGTCTAGGGTCCAATTATTTCAACACATGTGAATGTATAATTTTTTCTTTTAGTCATTAATTTTTAAAATCTCTCTTCTTTGTAATTACAATAATATACTTTTTGCCACCACTTTCTTTGCTGTTATTTCTTTTGCAATAAAATGAGATTAATAACTTTCTTGAAATATGTCATAACTCAGCAAATAACTGGCAAACGTGCAATAATTAGCAACCAAATTACTTATTTAAATGATTGCTCACACTGCTATTACCATCCATAGGTGGCAGTCAGGTTGACAAGCTTTTTCCCAGAGCTTAGCATTGTCCACATCAAGATCTTAAGTCACAATCATATGACCAAATTTAGTTGGAAAGAGAGAAAGCAATGATTTGATTGACTAATAGCCAATTCAATCATGTTCTTCCCTTTCTCTCATTCTCTTGTTGTCCACACACACACACACACACACACATACAGATACCTCCCATACATACATGTACTTAAATATACACATATGTACATATGTGTAAATATTGGTTCAAAATTTTCTCAATTCTCACGGAAATGTAAGTCTTTTTGGACAAGTTCTACTTCGAAAATACAATGTCTTATGCATTTGTTTGCTTATAGAATCTGGAATATTGAGTATTTTAGGTATGTGACGGAAATGGGAAAAAAAGACACTGTTTTTGTTGGGTAAATGAACTACATCTTGTAATCTGAATTTAGGTGTCACAATTTAGTAAGTAAGTTTTAACTCAATTTACTGGCTATTTTTCAACAATTCAGTGCTTTTCAAAGACAGTTTCATTAATCCAAAGTGTTAGTGAGAATGAAAAGTCTTAATTTTAGTTCATTTTTTGTATAATTTGAAGAAAAATATACATAGCTGATTATAAAAATGTTTAAATATCTTGTTTGTCAGTGGAATATTTAGCGATTCGTGTAGTTTTTCTGTTAATTTTCCCTTATAATTTCTACAAGTAAACTATCTAAGGCCTATTACCTGCTTGAATATTTTAATTAGGATTTTTGTTGTTGTTAGTCTTCTGACTCATAGGGACTGTATGTACCATAGAACGAAACACTTCCTGGTCCTATGCCATCCTCACAATTGTTGTTATCCTTGAGCCCATTGTTGCAGCCACTGTGTCAATCCATCTCATTGAGGATCTTCCTCTTTTCCAATGACTCTGTACTTTACCAAGCATGATGTCCTTCTCCAGGGACGGAGCCCTCCTGACAACATGTCCAAAGTATGTAAGACGCAGTCTCACCGTCGTTGCTTCTAAGGAGCATGCTGGTTGTACTTCCTCCAGGACAGATTTGTTTGTTCTTTTGACGGTCCATGGTATAGTCAATATTCATCACCAACACTACAACAAAGGCATCAATTCTTCTTCAGTCTTTCTTATTCATTGTCCAGCTTTCAAGTTCATATGTTGCGATTGAAAATACCGTGGCTTGGGTCAGGCGCACCTTAGTCTTCAAGGTGACATCTTTGCTCTTTAACACTTTAAAGAGGTCCTTTGCAGCATATTTGCCCGATACAATGCATCTTTTGATTTCTTGACTGCTGCTTCTGTGGGTGTTGATTGTGGATCCAAGTAAAATGAAATCCTTGACAACTTCAATCTTTTCTCTATTTATCATGTTGTTGCTTATTGGTCCAGTTGTGAGGATTTTTGTTTTCTTTATGTTGAAGTGTAATCCATATAGAAGGCTGTGATCTTTGATCTTCATTAGTAAGGGCTTCAAGTCTTCTTCACTTGCAGCAAGCAAGGTTGTGGCATCTGCATAATGCGGGTTGTTGAGTCTTCCTCCAATCCTGATGACCCCTCCTTCTTCATATAGTCCAATTCTCTGATTATTTGCTCAGCATACAGATTGAATAGGTATGGTGAAAGGATACAAGCCTGACGCACACCTTTCCTGACTTTAAACCACTCAGTATCCCCTTGTTCTGTCTGAACAGCTGCCTCTTGATCTATGTACAGGTTCCTCATGCGCACTATTAAGTGTTCTGGAATTCCCGTTCTTCACAATGTTATCCATAATTTGTTATGATCCACACAGTCGAATGCCTTTGCATAGTCAATAAAACACGGGTAAACATCCTTCTGGTATTCTCTGCTTTCATCCAGGATCCATCTGACATCAGCAATGATATCCATTGTTCCATGTCCTCGTCTGAATCCAGCTTGAATTTTTGGCAGTTCCCTGCTGATATACTGCTGCAGCCGCTTTTGAATGATCCTCAGCATTTTTTTGCTTGCATGTGATATTAACGATATTGTTTGATAATTTCTGCATTTGGTTGGATCACCTTTCTTGGGAATAGTCATAAATATGGATTTCTTCCCGTTGGCCGGCAAGGTAGCTGTCTTCCAAATGTCTTGGCGTAGAGAAGTGAGCATTCCCAGCGCTGCATCAGTTTGTTGAAGCATCTCAACTGATATTCTGTCAATTCCTGGAGCCTTGTTTTTGCCAGTGCCTTTTTCAGTTTAGCTTGTACTCCTTCCTTCAGTACCATCAGTTCCTGATCACATGCTACCTCTTGAAATGGTTGAATGTCGACTAATTCTTTTTGGTATAATGACTCTGTGTACTCCTTCCATCTTCTTTTGATGCTTTTTAATAATTTTTAAATAAGTGTAATTTTTCATGTCTGCTGATATAGTAAAATTAGAGAGAAAAATAGTTCACATTATAAGTACCAAAAAAAAAAAAAAAAAAAACAACTAACAATGGATCACAGTATTGCAAAACTATTTGCAATAACTTGTAATAGTTGCATAGAAAGCAGTGGGGTTAAATGGAAAATATTTATTTTTATTATCATTCAACAAATGTTGTTTGTTTGTTACAGTAAACATTCCCCTTTTCAATTTTTCTGAGTTACTAAAACCATTGTTTATATGAACAAAGAGTGGAGAAAGAAGTTCCTAGCAACTGTTACTCTGTGAAAATGAAAAATATAGGAAAGAAAAATAATGTTGACCAACTCAGCACAAGTTTCATCTCTTTTTTGGAAGGGAATATTTTTTCTTCTTTTTCTTTGACAAAATATTTATTATTCCAAAAATGTATTGATACTAAATAAAAGGCAGAATTATTGCAGTGTACAAGCTGTTGCCTTCTATGAATCTTTTGACAACTCTAATTTTCTCAGAATTTCTTCTCTACTTCCTTGAAATTTAAAGACAGCATTACTCATTTTAGTTTTTTTGCTTGCATTTGAGGAAAATGTTTTAATGAATATATTTCATTTTGTAATTTTGAGTTTATCAATTCTCAGTCAGGGACTACTTATTGTTTCGCTTTATTTTTGTTTGAGCCAATCAAGCTAATGTATTTTGTTTAAAATAATCGTCAGTTTCTACCACAAATTTACATACCATAGCCACACCGCATTCTCTGCCTTTGACGGTGTATGCATGTGCGTGTGAAATAGATAGGTAGATCCATAGGTAGACAGACAGACAGGTAGATAGATTAGATAGATGATAGATTAGATAGATAGATAGATAGATAGACAGACAGACAGACAGATAGATAGATAGATAGATGATAGGTAGGTAGGTAGATAGAGAGAGAGAGAGAAATGATAGGTAGGTAGATAGGTAGGTTGATAGATAGATATAGGTAGGTAGGTAGGTAGATACATAGACAGATACACTTTAATTAATGAAGCACACTACACAATAAGTTCTCTCAAATATATCAGAAAGAAAAAATATGAATTATATTCTCACTTACTTTAGAACTAGGCATGTTATTTTATATGTAACTTATTATGAGGGTTAAACACCCTATTTGAAAAAAATATATTAATCTTCATTTTTTAAAGAATTGATTTGTACAGAAATTGATCAGACATTTTAAATTCTAGCACCCAAGTTACAATCACTGTAATGGTTAAAAAATATTTTACTAGTAAAATAGACATGTATAGCGTACACCATTTTGTTTAACAATTCAAAATACACAAAAATTTTCACTGGATTTTTTTTTTTTCTCTTTAGACCATTCTCCTAATGATTCTATAATACTTCAGTGAATAAATTTCCCCACATACCCAAATCTTACCCTTATAGGCAAATACTTTTTCAAAGAAATGAAATAATACCTTTAGCTATCAAAATAATCTGAATGTGATGAAAATTTACAAGGGGAAATGCTGATAGTTAAACTAAAGGGAAGAAAGCATTCTCCCTTGCAGCAGGTGAAACCCATTGCCTTCAAGTAGATTTCAATTCATTATGACCTTATAGGATAGAGTATAACTGTCCCATAGGGTTTCCAAGGAATGGCTGTTGTATTTGAACTGCCAAACTTTTGGTTAGCATCCATAGCTTGCTGTAGTTCTTAATCACTGCGCCACCAGGGCTCCTTGCAGCAAGTAGTCACCGGAATATCCCATGTCCGATTCCTTCTGCAGGTTTTCACAGACTTCCTGGTGGTCACATGCATTCTTCACTTAACTGGTAACACAACCCATTCATTCATGAACTTCTAGTACAATTTTTTTTTTTTTTTTTTTTTATGTAACTGGACACCTGACCACAACATTTAGCTTACTTGGGTTACTTTAGGAATCCAGCCAGGTCAATGTTATTGTACAAAAATATAGTATTAGTAGCTCCTAAGTTTAGGTATGAAAATTTGCCATAATTTTAATAATGCTTAAAAAAAAAACTTTTGCCATTTTCAGGGATATATTTTCATTTGACTTTTATATTGTTTAATGGTTTCTTGTCTACTACCAGAGTTGTTATTAAAATGTAGTTCTAGTTTTTGAATGGCACTTTTAGGTGCCATGTTTCATAAATCTAACTTTTATATCATTTTGAATTGATGGACATACGACCTGCTAGAATTAATGGCTAGCAAAAATGAAAGTATTTATTTTGGTAGATACTTAGGATTTTTAAATTTTTTTTTTATATTATTAGTTAACATTTATTTCTTTGCCCTTTCCAGTAAAATAAACATTTAGGCAACATGCGTTTTATTGACAGTAATGTCAAATTAGACTTTATAATGTCTGTAGTTCATCACTGTAGGTCTTGGAGAAAATAATCAAATTTGGAGAAATTTTGCTCTGCTGATCAGTAACAACTGTAATTGCCAGTATTTTCAAAGCAATACATAGATTTGAAAACATGAGACTTTTACCTATCATGTAAAACATTATGATGGGGGTGCATATATATGTGATCATTATCAAGGAGTATATTACAAAAATATTTTAACTTCATAATATATATTGTGAATATTTATATCATGATTTTCACTGCCTCCTAAAAGGACATAGTACTCCATACAGTTTCTTTTTTTTTTTTTTTTTTGGATACTTAGGATTTTAAAGTGTATTTAAAATGTAGCAGAATGATCATTTTTCAGAATTCTGTCCAAAGAAATCTCAATTTTCTTTTTCTGGGGGGGCAAGGTGCTGAAGAGTTGAAGATGCTTTGGAACGTACTGTGAAAGCAAATAGAGCTCTACCCTTTTCTTCTTCAACTATCTTATTATTTTTATTTTTTTGAAAGCTGCTATTGCCTTTTTGCCAGGCAATGTATGTGATGCAAAATATCTTACAAAAAGAAACCGTTTCTCATAAAAGAGCGACTGAAGCCACCTGTTCTTTTAGCCAGGCTTTATCATGTAACCAGGGGCACTTCAGGAGCAGCCTCTAGGGTACTTTGGAAGTCTTTGAAGTATCATTAGAAGGTCTGTGGTGAGGAGTAAGGTGTCACTGTTCATGCTCCAGGCATTAGTCAAAATAGAAAAGACGTTTTCTCTCATGCACGAATACCCTTTTGAGATTGTATAAAGTTGTATTTAAAGAGGCAAAGAGTTACTCATGTTTCAGTTTTCAGGCAGAGGACAGAGAATGAAAAAGCAATTTAAGAATTGTATAGATAAATTCTTTGTCATGATTATTCTGAGATTGTTTAGGAGTTGTACACTCTGTTCTGAGTTTAAAAAAGTGAGCAAATTAATTAGAGATTAGATAGGGGAGTCAGTTACTTGACTTCATTCTCTCAAAAGAAATGGACTGATTTGTTAGTACATCACTTTTAATTTTAAATCAAACTTGGGACTAGTATATTAATCGTTATTTCCAAATTTAATGATACGATACGATTAATTATCATGTTGTTGCTGTTAGGTGCCCCCGAGTCGGTTCCGATTCATAGCAACCCTATGTTCTACAGAACAAAACACTGCCCGGTCCTGCGCCATGTTCACGATTGTTAGGTTTGAGCCCATTGTTGCAGTCACTTTGTCAATCCATCTCATTGAGGGTCTTCCTGTTTTCTGCTGACCCTGTACTTTACCAAGTATGATGTCCTTCTGCAGGGACTGATCCCTCCTGACCACATGTCCAAAGTATGTAAGACATAGTCTCGCCATCCTTGCTTCTAAAGAGCGTTCTAGTTGTACATTTGCCAAGACAGATATGTTCCTTCTTTTGGTAGTCCATGGTATAGTCAATATTCTTCACCAACACCACAATTCAAAGGTGTCAATTTTTTGGTCTTCCTTATTCATTGTCCAGCTTTCGAGTTCATGTGATGTGATTGAAAATACCATGGCTTGCGTCAGGTGCACCTTAGTCTTCAAGGTGACGTCTTTGCTTTTTTAACACTTTAAAGAGGTCCGTTGCAGCGGACTTGCCCAATGCGACGCATCTTTTGATTTCGTGACTGATGCTTCCATGGGTGTTGACTGTGGATCCAAGTAAAATGAAATCCTTGACAACTTCAATCTTTATCATGATGCTGCTTATTGGTCCAGTTGTGAGGGTTTTTTGTTTTCTTTATGTTGAGGTGTAATTCATATAGAAGGCTGTGGTCTTTGATCTTCATTAGTAAGTGCTTCAAGTCCTCTTCATTTTCAGCAGATAAGGTTGTGTTATCTCCATAATGCAGGTTGTGAATGAGTCTTCCTCCAATCCTGATGCCCTGTTCTTCTTTGTTTACTCCAGCTTTTGGGGTTATTTGCTTAGCACACAGATTGAGCAAGTATGGTGAAAGGATACAACCCTGATGCACACCTTTCCTGAATTTAAACCACACAGTATTCCCTTCTAATTAATAATTAGGAGAAAAATGTTATTTCTAATATGTTCACAGGGTCACATATCCATTTTGCTTTGAATGTGCAAGTGGAACAGGTGAATGCCAGATTTTACATAGGTTTGAGTACTTGTTTCCCCTCACTTATGTAATCTGGCATATAGATCTAGGGCCGTTGGACTTTAAAATTCAGAGTAATATTAGCGCTGTGCATTCAATTTCAATTGTAATAATTTTTGATGTTGAAACAATTCAAGAAATTTAAGTGTACATAAAAGGATATCATGTATCCACCGATAGGCTGAAATATATAAAAACTTTTCCCCTCATTAGCTTAAATTCATTCATTCTCTAAAAATAACATTAAAAATGTTATGGCTATGTCCTGCCTTTCATTCTCCCTCACACTCCCCTCAGAAGAAATGATGATCCTCAATTGTACATATAACATTAGCATATGTGTTCTTGTGGTTTCACTGCATATATAGGTATTGATATATGCCATGTATTTTTTAAATTTTATATACCATGCCAATTTTTGCATCTTGCTTTTTTAGTGCTTTTAAGATTTTCCTGTGTTGATGCCTATATATCAACTTTACTGAATATAATTTCTCTAAGAATAAACCACCATATACCCATTTCTCTACAGAGGGATAGTTTTATTTTGACAAAATACTTTCTATTAAAGACTATCTTTATACATGCTTCCTTTTGCTCATGTTATAGAGTTTTGTAGATCCAGGTACAGAGCATTAAACATCCTCTATGGCAGCTATTTTCAGTTAGCCCATCACACTGTACAAATGTATATGTTTTCAACAATGAAAAACAATGCAAAAGACACTTTCCTCAAATTCTTATTAAGACATGGTTTTATTAGATTTTTAAAATTTGGAGTGTTGAATGTATCTCATTTTGTTTTTATTTGCATTTTCCTGCTGTACAAAAAGCTTAAAAACTACATAATTTTGTATATTTGGGTTTATTCTACGAATTCTCTAGTCTTTTTTTTTTTTTTACCATTTTTTTTGTATATTGGAGTATGTATTTTTATTGATTTACATTCCCTCTAAAAACCAAACCCATTGCCGTTGAGTCAATTCCAACTCTTCCCCACAGAGTTTTCAAGGAGCGGCTGGTGGATTCGAATTTCTGACCTTTTGCTTAGTAACCTGAACTCTTAACCACTGTGCCACTTTTATTTGTTATAAGGAATACATAAATAAATATTTTATTAATCTCTAGTCTGTTGTTAATCTTTTTATGCATTATGTTTTATTTTAACATATTCAAAATTATTAATCTTTTCTATGTAGTTTGTACTTTTGGTAACATTTTTAAGAACTCTGTTCCTGGAGCATTGATGTAAAGATATTAATATCTTAAATTCATATCGAATTTTTTACAAAAAGATCTTTAATTCATCTATAATTTTTCTTAACTATTAAATATTTGGGATCAGGTTTTAATACAAATAATTTCTCAATGTCATTTGTTAAATTGTCCCTCATTTCCTTATGGATTTTTAATGACATCTCCATAATATTCAGAACACTGAAATATACATGGCTCTTTCCCTAGGCTCTTCATTGTGTGTCTTTTGCTCATTTACAATATTAACTAGAAAATAATTTTGATAGATTTATAATTGGTTTTCTTTTTTCATATTTTCTCTCTTTTTTTGAAGGGGCAGTGGGACTTGTGGCTCTTCTTTGCTTTTGCTGTAGGTTGGCCTTTTTTCTCACCACCGTTGATATAGTTTAGTTGCCTTCTAGAGCAGTCTGAATTCCTGTAAATTGTAGTTTATTTGTAGATAGCCTTTCTTCTACGGTTATTTTTAAGATCCTTCTTGTTTTGCTGTTTTCTCAATTTTCATATGGTGATAAATTAATGTTGGGTTTATTTTCATTTATATTGCTTGGAACTTATTATGTTTGTTGAATATAAGGATGTATCTTTTCATTTATTTTGGAAAATTGTCATTTTCTCTTGAAATTGTGTCTTCTGGCTCTCCCTATTCCCTTCTTTTGGAATTTCTACCAAGTAGGTTCTGTTTTTTCTCATTATAGCTTCCATGTTTTTGCCCTCTTATGAAATATCATATTTGGAGTTTGTTGTAGTTTATTCGGGTCTATTTTGTGTCTCAGATTTTTCTTTATCTATGTCTACTTTGCATTTTAACCTGTCTGCTATGACTTTATTTTAAATGAGATATTATTTCAGATGAGGGACTATAATAGGAATGGGTAAATATTGATATTCCTTCTGAGGATTTCAAAGTATTTTTTCATATATAGATATATCAATTTTCTTGAAAGATAAGTTTTATTGCATCATATAATTTTCTACCTGAGACTGGTAGAATTGAACTGAAAAGGCATTTGACTGGGCTTAAAACCCCCAGTGAATGGTTGAGCAAACGCTGTAACCAGTATTTTTAAAATAGCAAATTTTATTCTATTTCTATTGGGTTTTATCAACATTTATATACCTGAAGCTTTTAGCTTCCGTTAGTTACAGAGTATATATTTTAACTTACATTATCATATTTATATAATTTGCTTTTAGGTAATAACAACATAATACCAAATATTTTCAGAACAGTAAGTTCTGAACCAATTTACTAAATGTCAGTTAATAATTTTTATCTTAGATATGTCTTTAACCAACTCTCTGTGCTGGAAGTTTTAAAGAAAAAAAAAAAAAAAAACTCCTCTTGTCCCCCCTTTATCCCTTAAGCTTGTCTATCCTCTTCTAATTTTTCCTTCTCAATAAAAATTTTGATAAAATATATGTTCACTAGCTCTGTTTCCTACCCTACCCATATTGTCCCCCAAATCCAGATTTCCTCCGTCTCCATTAAAAAAACTCTATAGTATTTTCTTGAGCTGTTGAGTTGATTAAAGAACTTGTTGCTAAATATATTTACTTTTCAATCTTTCTTGTACTTGGTTTCTGTATGACATTTACCAGTGTAGCGTAATCTCTCCTGGAAATGCTATCTTCTCCTAAAAAAAAAAAAAAAAAAATTGCCTTTCAGTTGATTTTTAACTCAGGGTGACCTCATGTGTTGCAGAGTTGAACTGCACTCCATAAGGTTTTCAAGTATGCAAATCACAAAGCTTTTCTTTTGAGGCACCTTTGGGTGGCTTGAACTACCAAACTTTAGGTTAGTAGTTGGAAGTTTAACCATTTGTATCACTCAGGGACTTCTTGTCTTCCCTTGAAGTTCGTAATATATACTGTGATATTCTTTCAGCCTTTCTTTTCTTATATTGCAATAACTTTCATGGCTCCATTTCCCATGTCCATCCTCTAGACACTGGTCCTTTCCAGGGCTCTATACTAGGGGTGTTTTCTTTTTCAAACTATGTACAGTAATAATTATTATGGCATATGAACATTTTTGATATTCTGATGATAGATATAGATTTTTTCCTTAGAAAATTGTGTATAGTCTACAAATAAAGTGTTGCATATAATTTATTGTCTGGGAAATATTCTTTGTGTATAGATAATACATAAAAACCATCTTAATAAAGAATTATGGTTCACTTCTGTTTTGTCATGCAAATAATTAATGATTGCTTCCTTAAAAATCAAAATTCTTTCAAATCGTCAAATTAAATAAAATATAACTTTGAACTAGCTAAAATTAAATTTCAAGGAGAGGGCTGGTAATTTTTGGTCTGAATAATCATTTAACACATTAAGTTGCCTTTAACTTAATAACCTGCCTGCAATATTGTTTATTCACCAGTTTTTTTCTCTGGGTCTGAATAGCAACAAGTCATAAAAATTGTTATCCATATATGAAGAACTTCCATATCTTCCTTTGCCAGACAAGGATAAATTTGTTTAAAGAATACCAGAATTTCTTGGTACTATTTCATTTCACCTCCTGTCTAATCAATGTGTTTTCCCCAGTTCAATAAGGTGATATTAGGCAAAGAATACAAGATTTAAACTGTGTTGTCAAGAAACAGATTATATGAATGTACATTTTGATTCAAGGTAGTCTGAGCAAAAATAATATTCAGGAAGATCCAGAAGGCTTTCGGCTTTTTGAATGTCTGCTTAAAGAAAAACTAATGAAATATGGTTACTCTTAGGTCCAGGATTCAGAAGTAGAATTCCTAGGTATTTCCTCCAAAAATCCATTTACATAGCAGCAGCTGGGACAAAAGAAGCATAATTTTGTTTGCCATCAACCATAATGGTGACTGAAGTACATTGAATGCAAGAGCAATTATTTTCAGAAATATTTGGAATGTCCACGTGAGTATCGTGGCCTCTACCCTACAGCAAATATCTTAGTTGAAACCTCTGTCATATCTGAACTCCCTTTAATTCATTGTTTCTAATGTAAACAAAGTAAGTTTTTAAAGATGCAGACCTGGTGATATGACTCTTTATTTGAAACTAGTAAATAGCCCTGATTGGTCTTGGAATAAACTCAAACTCCTTAATAAGGTTTATTGGCTCTTTGTGGTTTGCCCCAGCTTACCTCACTAGCCTCATACCTCATTCTCCCATTTCACAATTTGTGTTGCTAACCATATTGTACTTTTTTAAAAACTACAGATATGATATATGTGTCTATATATTTTTACGTGTATGTATAAGCATACACATGCAATACACATGCATATACCTATACGAATATACACACACACTTACATACATACATGCATACATACATATGAAATGTTCTTTCTGCCCATACCACACCTCCTTAAATTTCTTTTAGTGACTAATTTCTGGACATTTTTATATCTTGATTTAAAAGTCATTTCCTTTGATAGAACTTACCTAGGTCTCTAAGTTAGGATGAGGTGCACTATATATGTATTCCCATCTTATAATATGCTACCATTATACTTACTTTCCTCACTATAAAAGACTCTTTTACTTGCTGGCATTTCCTTCTAGAATCCAAGTTTTGTTGGTTTAATTATTGCATACTTCTTGTACCTTTCTTGTTTATAACTATCTTGTTCTAGTACCCATCATAATTCCTAGTAAAATGTAGAGAACTTTTTTTTTTTTTAAATGGAGGTAAATGAGTGAATGATTTAATAAATAAATAATTTTTTTTTGGACTGATCATAGTATCGAATTCCAAATAGGCATTTTTTTAGGCATATTCTAGTAGATGATATAAAGATAGTTATACTAAGGCAACAAAGCTGATGATGGTCATGTATCTAAAAAATAATAAATAATTGATACAATCTAACTTTAACTAAGAAGTATCTTTAGTGTTCACAGAAGATCTTATTAGCCATGTTGAGGAGTTTGTTATTCTATTAAAATTATCATGAATATGTTAAGCAGAGGTTTGATGTGATCTAAATTGTATTTTACGAAGATCACTTTGATAGCTATGTGGATAATAGCTATATGGCTAGAGTGGAGGAAGGGGCACAGAAGAGGATGTTATTGCATGATAGAATGGTGGTGACCCATATGATGGTGGTACGTAGCAGATGAGGTGATATATCTAGATTGTTAAATTTCAGAATGAACTCAACATTTAATAGGAGTTGCAGATTCCAAAAACTACAATGTCCCTAATGAGTGGAATCTCTATGCATTGAGTTTCTAGATGACTTAAATGAAGAAATTGCCAGTTCCTGCAGCTTTGTGCCTATGTGAGTTTCAAAGAGTTAATTTGAATCACAGCTATTTGAACCAAAATTAATATTTTTGTGCAAGAGTATTATCAGCTGCATAGTTTGAATGATGAATGTAATGAGTATACTCTGGCAAGCAGAAGGCCACTGAGCTTATGCATGGATCACCAGTCTACAAGAAAAAAAAAAAAGTGCTAGCTTTTGAGATGGCACAACTAATTCCTCTCAAGCTTGCAAGTTAAGGCTGGTGTATACAGACATTCTATTTAATGTAAAGTGAAAATTGCTTGTAATAAAAATGATGAACCTCTACTTCTTATATATTAATGTTTCATTTTTATAGGTAATTCTCTTTTGAGTAGCTAAATTTTTGGTCTGCAAAGCAGCAGTTTCTGATGTAGTTAGCTTTTTTGATGATAAATTTTCTTTAGAATCCTCACAATTCTGTTGGCATCTTCACTACCCAGAAAGCTCAATTAAGTTTTCTCATAAAGCAGTAGTATTTGAAGACCTCTCACTATGCACTGTTTTAAACTGACCTTTTCCATTTTTGACTATCAGCACTTGATAATTAAAACAAATAACATTCTAACTTTAGAAATGTTAATATTTTATCCATTTGATTCAAACTCTATAGCCTTATATACCACATTCAAAGAGGAAAATCTAAACTCTTCTGAACAAGTTGCATCTGAATTAAATATGTACAGATAACATTATTTAAATCACAAATCTAAATAATAAATCCAATAGTGTTTAAAATTAAGACCTTATTTTATTGATATTTTATAAAAAAAAAGATGTATCCCAGAGATGGACAGGCATAATAAGAAATGCTTGTAAGCTAGAAGCATAAAAAAAAAAAACAAAACTCCCCCCAAAATGTACTTTATGAGAAGTATAGAATAAATCGTAAAGCATGGCAAATTTGAAAGCCATGTGCAACTTATCTAAAAACTATAACCATTTGTCTGTTATTCTGTATTAGTTAAAAAATGTGTTAAACTGCTAACTCACACAAAATCTAAAAATAAAGACTTGTTCTCATAGGTATTAGTGGGCAAAATAAATGTCTAAAGACAGAAAAATAATAAGCTTTTGAGAAAAATACAAATACTCTCAAAAGCAACCAAGCACAATGTCGATATTGAGAGTAACTTTTTTTTTTTTTAATAAAGAGTTATGTTGTGATCATTGAGATAATATAGCAGAACTATGAAGAAAGAAGGCAAATATTGGTTCCGTGGCAAGAAATACAAACAATAAAACTGTGTTTCTGAATATTAGAAAGTGAGAGTAGTATTTGTACACTGACACTTTTAACCAAACACATGAGAACTAAAGTGACAAGGTGGCAATATTGCTAGACCTGTGACAACACCAACAACAAAACAAACAAAAAATTCAACAAAACACAATTACAAAAACACACTGGCTTTGAATGCTACTATATGAAGTTAAGCTTATCACTTTCCCCGTTTAAACTTCATTTCTCCTATTTGAAAAATAAAGGCAGTCTGTATATCTTATAGCAAGAAAATAGATTAAGTCCTTTGATCAGTCTGCTTGCATAATAATGAAGAGTTTTGATGTCTTATTTTCCCATTGAGTTTGTATGAAGATTAAATAAGAACATGCAAGTAAAAGTACTGAGTATCTATAGCAATAATATTACATTGGGCATTGCTGCATAATAGGCACAGTGCTAGATTATATAAATATAATATTTTTAATATTTGTAACAACCTAAAAATAGATATGACCTTGATTTTGTAGAGATGAAAATAGGTTCAGAATTGGTAATCATTGTCCCTAAATAGCTTAGTTAGAAGGTGGCAAAATCGGAATTTAAGCTTAGGTTTATACTCAGGTTTACACTATAAAATGCATCCTCATTACTTGGTGGATACATAACGAAAATTATTTTTTATGGCAAATGCCAACCATATAAGGATTTCAAGTAATAGTCAACAAATAGATGCTTACTTGTACAGTACAAACCAAAGGTACAGAAAGCCTGCAAACATACTCCATAAAATCAAGGAATATAAATATTTTTTTAGGATAAATAGGCTATTAAGCTATTGTCTCAGGACTCCAAATGATTACTTTGCACTGCTGCGGCTGGAACTTAGCAAACCTACTCCTCCTTTGCCAGATGGCTTCCGGTCAGATTTCACCAATAGGAGACAATAGAGGGAAATTGGAAGGCAAATGGAAAAGAGAAAGGAAATCCTTCTTCCTATTTGCTTGCTGGTCTAGGTATTGCTGACTTAGCAATAACTTTGTCTCCACAGCTGCAGCTGGTTTCAGCCTCCAACTTCTTTAGGTATTCCCAGAACCAGCTTCTTTGTACCCCTTCAGGGGGCACTCCTCCAAGCTTTCTTGGCTCCAGCGACATCTAGGGTTCTTGGTTCTCATATCTCCCCAGTTTTCCCTTGGTTTGACCTAGGGATTTATAGTTCTTTCTTGTAGTTGTTATCACTGGACTACCTCAATATTTTCCTTTTGCCTAATTCAGTATCCTGACACCAGTATAAACAACTCCCTGTATTAAATTTACTCTGTTGAAGGGTCTAATCAGGTGTCCGTTTTTCTGACTGATCCCCAACTAATATAATTATGAATGTTTTTGTGCAGATAAAATTCATTTACTTTTTAGAAAAATATGCAGTTCAGATTGGAGAGATTTATATATGGATAGACCTTTTTTTTTTTTTTTAAGTAATGAAAAGCAGACAAAAATTAGGAAGTACAACATCTCAGTCCAGACAAGCTGTAAATAAGTAGGGCAAACCCCAGGATACTACAGAAAGAACTTCTCATCCACTATACCTGACATTTTGGATTTTCTTTCTAAAAAGCAA
Organism: Loxodonta africana; assembly: GCF_030014295.1. Classification (NCBI taxonomy): domain Eukaryota; kingdom Metazoa; phylum Chordata; class Mammalia; order Proboscidea; family Elephantidae; genus Loxodonta; species Loxodonta africana. The sequence goes on from NC_087346.1 coordinate 91,651,051, forward strand.
GCCTCTGAGGTATTTGAGGTTTCTAGCGCTGTTCTTTGAAAAGAACTGTTGGGGAATATAGTTTGTTCAAATAGGGACTTTAAAGGATTTCTAACTTCTGAAGTTCACTGAATAAATGATCGTGATCTGGTGAACTCAGTGCAGATCTGAGACTTGTCAGTTGTCACCCTGAGTGTTAGGCAGTGACTGTGTGACTACAGGCAAGTCACTTACCCTCCTCTGCATCTCAGATTCTTCTAACCTTATAGGGCATTTCCAATAATGATTTTCTGCATCACACATAAGGCAGCACAAGATGGCTACAAAATTTCTTGTTGGCATTTCTAACAAAGATGTGGTTGTAGTGGCATATTTAAATCCATTCTGCTTTATTGCTTGTAAATTTTCAGCTGATATGCAAATAATTTATTTACATGCATTATATGAAACTAGTGTTATTTGAATATATGAGGATGTGTGAATACATACATATATATATGCCCAGTGCCTACATGCATGCACACACACACACACACACACAGATACAAAGAGTAATGCACATATAAAGATATGGGGAATCAGAATAGAGGTGAAGAGCAAATCTCTGTGGTAAGATTGCATGAAGCTTCTACTTAGTAGTGGAATGGCATTGATATTTTATTTAGTCTGTTTAGCTTTATAACAAAAGGGATAATAATAGTAGCTAAATAATGTGGTTAAAGGAAACCCTGGTGGTGTAGTGGTTAAGAGCTATGGTTGCTAACCAAAGGTTGGCAGTTCAAATCCACCAGGTGCTCCTTGGAAACCCTATGGGGCAGTTCTACTCTGTCCTATAGGGTCTTTATGAGTTGGGATTTTTTGGGGGAGGAGGTGGTTTAATGGGGTTAAATGAAAATGAAATGAGGTAATCCTTGTAAAATGCCTAGCACAGTATTGCCACAGAGTAAATGCTCTAAATATGTTAGAATAAAAAAAAAACTATAGGTATGTGCTTACATTAAAACCAAGAAATAAACCAGAAGTTCCACTGTGTTGGCTAACCAGGAGGTTTCTTGGTGACTAGTCTTTTTAGCCTAGACCATATTTCTAAATCGAGATCATTTTTCACTCTGGCACATTGATTTTTGCAAACTTCTTAAGTCAGTATATTTAATTTGTATTGCTAGAATTTTCTATCAAACCATTTATAGCTGCTTTAGCAGTCCTTCTCTACAGCTTTGATTCTTAAATTTTTAGGATAAAAGATCTCTACAAGCATAAGGAAAGCTATTGGCTTTTTCCCCAGGCAAACTACACATGGACACATATACCAAACAAATAAGAAAACAAAAACAAAAAAGGCATATAGTATCAAAACGTTCATAAATCTTATAGAGTTTGCTACCACCTCCAGATATAAATAGATAAATAAATAGAGAATGAAAAAAAAAAGAAAGCTTTTATTATAAGTAATAAAATAAGGGAAGTATGGAAGAATTAATGGAGCTATTTACGTTGGGTTCAGATCCTGAGTGCTTTTATTACATTTAGTAATGACCATGAATTTCATCACAATTTTAGAATTCCGTGGAATCAGGAATTACAGAGTGATTTACAAAGCATATGATACATCTTAAATTACTTAATCCTACTTGTCAAATTGGAGCCCTGGTGGCGGCCCAGTGTTAATAAATTCTTTCCTCTTCCCTAAGACTGTGATGTTATCATTCGTTTAGAGGCAGGATTTCATCAAGTGCAATGTATATATTTCTTTTCATTGGATTAAATTATAGAGAAATTCAGGACAAAATGGCATTTGGAATAGTCTAGATATGATTTTTATATAGTGTTCTCTTTAGTAGAGCTACAATAATGAGAATGAAAATCAAACTCAAAGCATATATATTTTTTAAATCTCACATATATTGGCTGGCTTTTGTGTGTTTGACTACTCATGCTGAATTAAAAAAAAATTTCAGTCTATGCTTCAGTTCAAATTTGACTAAGATTAGGTTAGTGGCTACATGCTGTTTGGATGGTCTCTTTTATTTATTTTTATTTGTTGCTGCTGCTGTTCTTGTGTGTAGGCGTGCATGCCCGTGTGTGTGTGTGTGTGTGTGTATGTGTGTGTGTGAGAGAGAGAGAGAGAGAGATGCACCTCCATATAATCTGTTTCTTTCAGGAGAACAAAATCCACCTTTGTCTGGTCCACCCAATTCAGTCTGCCTTGCATTTTCCTTTCTTGTGTTAATGCCATTTTTTTTTTTAACTGCCACATGTAATTCACAATCTTTCCATATGAATTCTTTTGGAGCTATTTCATACTGTATAAAAAATATTTTTGTGTTTGTGGTTATTGTTTTGTTTAATTCTTTTCTTTTGGTTTTGGTTTAGTATTTCTTTGATGGGGAAAATTAATTATCCAGAACACAGTAATGATGACTTGATATTTAAGCTAAAAACATACTTGATCTGGTTAATAAACTCTCTAGGTAACGAAACCGGGCCCCAGATTTATTATCAATAGTTAGAATGTTACATTTATTACCATACTTGTGACAGAATTATGAAATAATAACCAGAAAGATGATGTTTTTGTGTTTTCAAATTCAAATCAAAGGAAGAAACGTGTTCAGGTGTTTCCAAGTGTATTAAAATTATATACCAGAACTATTCATTACGAGGAGCCCTAATGGCTCAATGGTTAAGAGGTCAGCTGCTAACCAAAAGGTCAGTGGTTTGAACCCACTGGTGGCTCCTTGGGAGAAAAGAGCTGGTGATTTGCTCCTGTAAAGATTTCAGTCTAAGAAACTCTGTAGAGTCTAAGTAGAACTCTATTGTATAGGGTCATATGAGTTGGAATTGACTTGAAGGCATACAACAATTATACATTACACACTATGCTTTGGATTCTACATTCATTTAAGAGTTTTGATTTCTGACAGATTATTGCAAAGGAGTTATGTGCAGATTAATCTATTGGGTGGCATCTCTACAGTCAATCGTCTAACTGCCTAAATATTGTTTATTTCATTCTAAATTATACAAGTATACAAAACTACAATAAAAATGAAGCAAAAATATTTAAAGTTTAATAGGCTCCCCTTTCCTTCCCCGTATCCTCACTAGCATAATCATTACTAACAAAGTGCTAGATATGCCTCCGAATGTCTCCTTTGTTTATAAAAGCACAAATACAATCTTTTAGAAACAAAATGTGTTATTGTGTCTGCTAACATATTTCTCCTATATTTTATTTTTCTTTCCTTAATATTTTGGACAAAATCTTCCAAGTCATATATATAAAAATCTACTTTGTTCTTTTTCACAGCTGTATTATACTTCATAAAAATAGATAAACAGTAATTTGTTCTTCCATGACATTCAGATTGTTCTTTTTTTCCCTCCCTCCCTACCTCCCTTCTTCTCTTCCTTCCCTTCATTCTCCCATTTTTTCCCTTTTATAAATAATGCTAGAAAAAAAAGTTAACCTCATTTTATATATACCTTTACCTAGTGGTAAAGATAAATCCCTGCAACTCTGCACATTTTAAATTTAAATAAATGCCATCGACTTACTTTTCAAAAAGCTTGTAGTTTTACAAATAAAGTATTAATGTATTGGTTTTCCCACACCCTTAATATTGAATGTTTTTAGATTATTTTTAATTTCTTTAATCTGATGGATGATGCCCTTCTTTCATGTTTATTGGCCATTTGCATTTTTCTTCAATTCACTACTCTATGTCACTCATTTTATACTAGATTATTAAAATGTACTGATGGTATAAATAATATGGTAAATTGTGGTTACTAGAAAATAAATATACATGTATATTGATCAGCATTATCAATTTCAACAGTTTGTAACTTCTTTGTCTACAATACAGTGAATTTAGTTCTGATAATTTAATTTTGGAGAAATTAACTTGGAAGCTGTAAGTCACAGCAAAATTACATTGGGCTGAGCAGTGAATACAAACCTGGGCAGACACTGACAAAGAGATGCCTCAGCCCTACTTCTGCTAAGTTTGATGTCACTCTCACACACACACAAAAACCTACCTGATCCCTCTAATCTACCTCCCCAAATCACCTGCCCCATGCTGGGATAGGCCACCAGAAATGGTTCCTGAGATTGTTGCTATTTGCTTTGGAGTCGTTCAGAGTTATGGTGGGAACAAAACACTGACTGTGCCATCCCTGTGGTCAATTGCAGATGGGACCACTGGGATCCGTAGGGTTTTCATTGGGTGATTATTAGAAGTAGGTCACCAGATTTTTCTCTCTAGCATTAGTTTTAGTCTGGAAGTTCCAATGAAATCTGTTCAGCATGATATCAATATGCAAGCCTCCACTGACAGACAGGTGGTGGCTTCCCAAAGGAGCATTGGCTGGAAATTGAACCCAGATCTCCTAAATGGAAGCCAAAAATTCTACTAGTGAACCACCAAAGCCCCTTCATATATTTTATAAATACTATATAATAGATATATAAGTAATGTATCTCCAGGACCAGGCTATCTCTGTCTCTTTTCAACCAAACATTAGAGATTCCTTCTCTTGGTAGTATCGCTCTCTCCCTGAAAGACTTCCTCTTGTTTTGCGTATGCCCGAGTAAGTAATAAACCTTTGTGTACTTGTGTTTACAGGATTTGGTGAGATGTGTTTTGACATCCAATAGTTTTAATAGGGAGGCAGCTGCAGATCCAGCTGCAGGAAGGGTTGGACCTTAACATTTATGTATGACAAAAAAAAATTGACATGTGCATTGAGCTGTCAAAGAAAGCGAAAGCTTATTTAATTGAGCTCTATTTTTAAATTATAAATGAATACAAAAAGTTTATACCTCTTTTGACAAGAGCATGAAGTCCTTCTTGAGTTTTTATTTATTGTAAAGTTTTAGGAAAACTATAACAAATTGTATAAAGCAATAAAACTCCCAGTACCCAGTGCCATTGAGTTGATTCTGACTATAAAGCAATAGTCATATGTTTTTCCATAATCCTACTGTTTCACAATCATTATTAATAAAATTATTTAGACATAGAAAAGCTCATTTAGAGGCTGTTGAGGTCTTTTAATAATATTGTATACAATTTGAAAATTTATCTAAATCTTAGAGTCTCCTCTTGAATCACCTCTTTTATCACAGTGTTCCCTTCTCAGAGTATTATTTATACATTTATTGAAGACTTTATTTAATGAAGTAACAAGTGAATGAGAATATCTTTATTGTTTGCGTTAAATATGTAAAAATTTTCAGTAATATTCCTATTGATTATTCATATTGATTGTTGATTATTTCTGAATACCTCAAAATATGTTAACAGCATTTCTGAAGTTAGAAATAACTTATTTTCAAGTAAGTATTTAAAAAATAAAAAGGGACTAAAACCTCCATTTTTGTTAAATATATATAAACATTTACTGTAACATTCTCAAAGACCCATATCAGAACATCTCCTGATATTTATAGCAAATATTTCTGAAGGTATGGTGTATTTTCTGATAACCAGTGAAACCAATAGGTGTTTAAAGAGGTCAAGAAAAGATAAATGAAATACAGTATTAATAATACCATAGCTACACACATGACAGAAACTCTCATAATGTAAGAATATTTTCCTTTTTTGTCAAACCATTAAGTTCATTAATTTTGCCTGAATCAGTTAAATACCGTCAATCCCAAGAATTTGTCTTTCCTTTTAGTAAAGGCAAATATAAAAGAAAATAGACTAAACATAAGTATATTGTATATAGAATAAACTATACGACTGGAATTACTAAAATAAATCACAGTATTTTTTGAAATAGATCATGAATCATCGGTTAAAACTGCTAAGAAGTTTAAACACCCTGTTATCTGCCTTTACTGTTAGTTAATCATTGATTCACCTACATTTTCTTCTTCACTCAAGTGCTTTTATGTCACTGAATGTCAGCATTTCATAATTGTACTCAGATTTAGGAAGGAATTTTCAGCAAGCACTTCTAAGATAAGCACGCTTAGACCATTACAAGTTTTAAACAGTGATTGATCCTGGTATTTGATTTCCCACAAGAAAAGCTTTTTTAGGTTGAGAAAGTTTTTGCACTTTGGTCTTAGAAATTTAACACTAATGAAACCCAAATTAACTAACCCAATTCGTACAACAAATGTAATCAGTACTACAATGATAATATCTGGATTTCCTATAAAAATGTAAAATATTTTTTACAATGCCTGGATATACTCAAATATTTCATATTTCCCTGCATTTTCCAGGATATAACACTTATACTAACCATTGCCTTCGAGTCGATTCCGACTCATAGCAACCGTATAAGACAGAGTATAACAGTCCCATAGGGTTTCCAAGCTCTGGTGGTGTAGTGGTTAAGTGCTACGGCTGTTAACCAAAAGGTTGGCATTATGAATACACCAGGCTCTCCTTGGAAACTCTATGGAGCAGCTCTACTCTGTCCTATAGTGTCACTAGGAGTGTGAATAAACTCCATTGCAATTTTTTTATCTTTATTTAAGCAAATTGCCACATGTGTCTGTCACAGAGCAGCTGGTGGTTCCAACCACTGACCTTTCAGTTAACAGCCAGTGCTTTAACCACGGCACCATCAGGGCTCCTATATACTAACTAGAGTATGGTAATGTAACGATTAAACATGTGGAGTCTGAACCCAAATGCCTGGGTTTGATCAACTCCAACATTACTTGTGGATCTTGTCTACCTCAGTATTCTCATTTGTAAAATTGAGATAATGGCAGTATCTGCTCCACAGGGTTATTGTGAAGTTTATAAAAGTTAGTGTGTGTGACGATCTTAGTGTATTCTAGCTAGCCCCTGTATAGAGTTACACAAGCTATATACAGGTTTTAGCTATTGTAACCATTTTCAAATATAAATTGTTTCAACTCTTTTTTTTTTATGTCCCTCCTCTTAGCAACTGTAATTCTGATTCCTCACTCCTTCATAAATACACATACATAATCTCTTGTAATTACACTTTATCTTTAATTTTCTTTTCTCTTCTCTTCTTTCTCTTTACTCCATTTGAGCTGATGTTCTTGCTTTTTCACTTCTTAGCCTGCTTGATATCTCTGTAAGATTTGTTTCTGCTATTGGTCCCAAGGCTTTTACGTATTGCTGTTGGTCAGTGTTTAGCAGGAAATTCTGGATAGCTGACATGGGATGGGTCTGGTAGGACAGTGAAGGGAGGTGAGACCAGAACTGCAGTCTCAGGCAAGGTCAAAATCTTTGTGTGTCAAGCTAAGTGGCTTGAACAAGGATAGACAGAGAAAAGTTTATTTAGAGACTGATGAAATTATCCAGCAAGATTGAAAGACCCTGATTTGTAGTAGCATTGTAATAGAGGGGAAGAAAAATCAGGGAAAAAAAAAAAAAACTTATTATAAATGAATCAATGAGCGTTTGTAATCAATTTAATGTGTTGGCTCAGTAGGCAGAGCATGATATTGTGATTTTCTACAGGGCAGGTGTGGGTTATTCGTAACATTAAGTGAGAGATGTGCAGTGAGATGAGTTGGAGGGTTTAAGCTTGAGCAGCTATTGCTTTTAGCTAGCTCACTTGGAGAAAGAACAGGAAACCCTGGGGGTGTAGTGGTTAAGAGCTACAGCTGCTAATCAAAAGGTTGGCAGTTCAAGTCCACCAGGTGCTCCTTGGAAATCTTATGGGGCAGTTCTACTCTGGCCTATAGGGTCACTATGAGTCAGAATCAACTCGATGGCAATGGGTTTATTTGTTTAAAAATGGCAGAGTAACATACAGGGCTCATTGTACATTTTTTCCCCGTTGGTGGAAAGTCATGATTTTATGGTTTTGTGCCATCCCCTTTTTGGTCTGCCAACCACTTTTGTATCCCAGACATCCTATATGCTTCTGCAGAGCTATCTTCCCACTATAGCACTTTTATGATATTCTTTTTCCAAAAAACTATTTCTTTTCTTGCTGTGGTACAATCTAATTTCAGTTTGCTTTACAAAGCCTTTGGTATTTTGGTACTATCGTAACTATTTAAATTTATTATTCAAACACTTGTTAACATAAACTCTTCAAGCCAAAGATTAGAGTCTCTTTAATGTCCTTATGATTTACTAACTTTTGCTAATTTATACTTCTGAGCCATGGGAATGCATCTTTGGTAATATTCCATCTCTCTCATATTCGCTACTAATTCATATCCTTTGGTTCATGTCTCAACTGAAATCCAGTCTCTACTAGACCATTGTGATTTCATTTTTCTCTGATTTCTATATGTTTTATTGTTGTCAGTAAATGACTTTATATTTTTCATTACTACCACCAGCACTAGTGACAATAGCAATGCCATCAAGAACAATGACAAATATTTACTAAATGCCTCTCTTGTACAATTGCTTGTGTTAGGATTTGGTGGTATAAAGTTGTAGAAGGCTAGTCACTGCATTCAGGAACCCAATTTGTTTGAAAATATTGGAATTACACCAAAAATAAAATAATAATAACAACAATAACAATAGTATAAACTAAAGAAAAAAACAGTGATACATCATTAATCTGGTTTTGCCCTCTTTTTTAAGACTCTGTCCTGCTTTCATCCATCACATATATCCTTTATAACACAAAGTCAAACATCACCGAGTATGGCACGACCTTTTTTTTTTTTTTTTTTTTAACTCTTGGCTTGCATATTTGCATTCCTTCAGTCCAAATTGTCTTTGGTCTTTCTTCCAATGGGAAGCTGTCCATTTTAAGCTTTAGCCCGAATATTTCCTTATTTAAATCCTTTGTAATACTCATCAACTCCATGTAATTCTTCACTGTGTCCTTTCTGTTTTCATAGCTTCTGGCTCATAATTTAGAGCATAAATATGAAATGGCATTTGAGATAAATGAAAACAATATGGAAAAATATACATATATGTATATATATATACATGTATGCATATATGTGTATATATATTTGTACTTATATTTATGCTATTTATTATTTATATTTTAATGCATAAATCTAAGAAATGAATGGGGCTTGATTAACTGATCAATGAATTTAACTGAAGGAAGGATTCACAAAAAATAGGATGAAAAGACAGGATGAGTTCACTGTAAAACTTTGAGGTAATGGTATGGCTTTTCTTGGTTACCTCTTAATAGTTAAATGAATGGGTTTATAAATAAGTTAATATCATCTTAAGAGAAAATTTCAAGAAAGAATGGGCCTTGCCAATGTTGTTCACTGCTGTTTTCTCAGCAATTAAAATAATGCCTGGAACCTGTCAGTATTTCATTAAATTAAGGAATGATCTCAGTATTAAAAAATATGAACAGAAAAAATACTACTTTCAATTTTGAAACAAGAATTCAGTTCTGACAATTGAGATTTGATACCACCTGAGGAAAAAAGTAAATGATTATTTAAGTGTTAACTCTGTAAATTCATGATGCATGTTCTCTATTTTTAATATATTTTGTGTTTTTAATGGTTTTAACATTTTATATGGCATCAAACTCCTGTAACCTTGTGTGTTTTTGAGATAAATGCACTCTCAGTTTTACAAATGAAGAGCTAAGCAATGTGAGCATCACTGATTTTACTGTGTTTGGCAGAAACTAAGCTAGATTACAGATCCAGTCTTCATAATTGCAAAGAACATTTTGAAAGCCTACGAATGCTTTTGTACTCAATGGGATTGATAATTTTTCTTCTGTATCAGAAACTCTGCCCTTTCCCTAATTGGTATGGATTTTAAAAAAGGGCATCCTTACTTGCCACTTCTTGGTACAACTTGGTCAGTTGTATTTTAATATCTAATAAAAATGAAGTTTTTATAACTATTATCAAAATTTAGTGTGCATACGTTTATTAACAAATTGACTAAGCAATTACCTAGCCTTAATATTTGTGATGGACACATTTAAGACCCATATACAAAGGTTTCCCAGCACTTGAAGGAAGGATGAATACTGTGTACAAAAAGATACAGGTTATGATTTGCAGGAAGCCAGAGGTTCTTTGTGAGAACTTATAAACTTGGTATGTTGGCTCTGCATGCTTCTTTGCAAGAATACTGTGAGCTGAGATTCTGGAATGAGTCTGAGAAAAATGCTTTTGTGAATTATGGTTAAACTGGGAGAGTCAAAAATAAATTATAAGAGTGATAACACTTAGTTTTTCCTATTAGAAATTATTGTTGTTTTTGTTTTTTAATCTTTTTAATCTTACTTACATATTCCCAAAATACTCCATTTGCTATTTGGGCACACTTATAAAAATTAGCACTTCATTCGTTAAGTTCTGGCAGTAAACACTTAAGAACAGATTCCTTTCCTCCCCTACCATGTAACTGTAATGGAAATACACAGAGCAAAAGCATGGGACCATTTACTCATAAGAAGATAAAAAGGAAAGAGGACTCAATTTGGGGAAAAAACCACTTTTGGCATTATGTAATTGATCACAGCGTCATTAGACTTTCCAAGTGTCCATAGGTGCAAATTAGTTATGGATAGATAGTCTCATGCCCAAGTAGCCAAAGTTAGTTACGGTTGTGGTAATTCTTATATTGATATCATCTCATGATGATTTGAGTGTTTAAAAGATGTGCATTTTAACACGTGCATTGTGCTGCTGAATCCAAAATGTTTCTGTTTTTTTGCAGAATTTGTACATATTGGGAAATGAAAAACAAAAACAACTGAGTCTCAAATTAGTCAACTTTTGATACCTTTACAGTGCCTAAATCTTTCTTGTTTCATCAAACACTTGGGATTGCCCATTAATACTGTAGTTATTTTATTTGGGAATTATTTAACTGTAAAGTACATAATCACTGGACCTTCCAAGAAAAGATGAGAGAAGAGATCTACATTTAACATGGAAGTGCCTCATGAAACTGTGTATCCATAGAGATTAGGTTACATTTTCAGTGCTTATTTGTAGTATTACTTTAGTAGATCATGAGAGTAGTTGACCCAAAATCATAGAAACATTTCTCTAAAGTGTTAAATATTGTCTGAAGAATACTAATATTTCAATTGCAATTATTCATATAGTGGATACTGAGTCATAGAGTTTCATTTTATCAGAATAACTCTGTTTCAAAATATGAGTCTGATTACACTGACCTACTTCCTACAAATTACTCTCACCGAAAGCAGCATAGTCTACTTTCCCAGGAAGAACTTGATCTTGTGTACAATTATTTCATCATGAGGTGTTATCATTGTTCACTGAGAATAGTTAAGTGTTTCTGGCATTTCTGAGAACAAGATTTTAATTCAATGCAACATAATAAATGTTTTATTATGGAGAGTTGAAAAAGTCATATTTAAAATTTTATAGAATAGGTAATTTTTAATAATGTAGATATTTAATTGGACAGATGGTCAAGAAGCATTACCTCATGTCAGGATTTTTCTGATCAGTTAAGGATGGATTTTTTCTTCCTTGCGATAGTTCGTTTCTCTGAGAAGTGAGAAGTAGTAAAACAGCCTAGCAGCTGAAATAAATGTTTTGTTTATAAATCCTTAATTTCTTGAGGATATCTCTCGAGTTTGTTACACACTCCAGTCTACTTAGTTACCCAGCTTCCTCCTGCTGGCCATGAAAATCAGCATCAGGCTTGTAATAGTCAGAATTCTCAGTATCTTCAAAACTTAAGAGTCCTTTAAGATGAAAAAGGACGTATAAATGCTATTATGACTATTTATTATGTCTTCAAGTATACCTCTTCATTCTGAATACCGAAATATTATCCTCGGTCAATATATGTGGTCTAATCAATGCAACTGAGTCCACTTTGTACCCCAAAACCTGTAACACAGGTTAGAAACCTTTTACTCATCCCAGGCACCTATTACACAATTCTAAAATTCTCAGTGATAGTAAGTTGAGGTTTAATGTGTAGTAATAATAAAACATTCATGAACTTGCCCAGACTGTATATAAAGTTTATGACCAAGTATTAGCCAGGATCTGAATATTATGGATGATTTTCTCTTTCTTTTATGTGGTTATTAGATCTAATATTGGCAGCTAATGTTAAATTCCCTTACCTATTTTACATATACCATAATGTCACCCAGGGAAGCTGGGAGGAAGAATATAGGAATCTGTACTTTTGCATTGAGTAATTTATATATACATTATTTTAATCACCATATCTTAACAAATCTATGTCAATGTTTTTCATTTCCTGGACCAAGCTGAGAAAGTTATGTACATTCTTCCTGAATAGAGCATATCAAGGGTTGGAAGCTCCATGATCTTATAAAAAATAGTTAGCAGTTTTGTTTCAACATTAGAATTTATTAGTGAGATGGGCTGCAACCTTTTGTGAAGGAGCAGCCTTTATTTAAGGGAAATTTTCTGGTTATTCCACTGGAATTTGAAAACAGTTGATGGAAGGTTGCGATCATTTCTGTGGAAGATAAGGGATGAATAGAGAAGTGATTTGGGGGTGGACCAAAGGAAAAAGATGCATTTCTTTAAAAATATTTAGTGACATTTCAGAGATAAGTGAGATTAGATCCATCACTAAGGGAAAAAAATCTGCATGAATGAATATAAATAAGATATTAATGTGCTAACTATGTTTAAGTAACCACACAGAAAATGTTTGTACATGTATACCTAAAGTAAAATTTCGTAGGTACACTTAGCAATTCCATAATAGAGATGCTATCATAAATAGTATTTGCTCAATCTAGTATTATGTTGAAAAGGCAAGTTCTATAAAATAATAAATTAAACACAACAAATATGGTGAAAATAAGAGTATATATGTGTGTGGTAGCCTAAATTCTGGGCCACCCAAAGATGTCCACATACTAATCAATGAGCCCTGTGATTATGCTGCCTTACATAATAAAAGGGACTTTATAAATGTTACTAAGTTAAGGAATTTGAGATTAGAAGATTATCCTTTGTTATCAGGATGTTGTTGTTAGGTGCCATCAAGTCAGTTCTGACTCGTAACAACCCTACGTAACACAGAACGAAACACTGCCTGGTCCTGCGCCATCCTTACAATACTTGTTATGCTTGAGCCCATTGTTGCAGCTACTGTGTCAATCCATCTCGTTGAGGGTCTTCCTCTTTTTTGCTGACCCTCTACGAAGCATGATGTCCTTCTCTAGGGACTGATTCCTCCTGACATCATGTCCGAAGTATGTAAGACGCAGTCTCGCCATCCTGCTTCTAAGGAGCATTCTGGTTGTACTTCTTCCAAGACAGATCTGTTTGTTCTTTTGGCAGTCCATGGTATATTCAATATTCTTCGCCAACACCACAATTCAAAGGCGTCAACTTTTCTTCGATTTTCCTTATTCATTGTCCAGCTTTCACATGCATATGAGGCAATTGAAAATACCACAGTTTTTGTCAGGTGCACCTTAGTCTTCAAGGTGACATCTTTGCTTTTCAATACTTTAAAGAGCCCTTTGCAGCCAATTTGCCCAATGGAATGTGTCTTTTAATTTCTTGACTGCCGCTTCCATGGGTGTTGATTGTGGATTGAAGTAAAATGAAATCCTTGACAACTTCAATCTTTTCCCCATTTATCATGATGTGGCTTATTGGTCCAGTTGTGAGGATTTTTGTTTTCTTTATGTTGAGGTGTAATTCATATAGAAGGCTGTGGTCTTTGATCTTCATTAGTAAGTGCTTCAAGTCTTCTTCACTTTCAGCAAGCAAGGTTGTATCATCTGCATAAGGCAAGTTGTTAATGAGTCTTCCTCCAATCCTGATGCCCCATTCTTCTTCATATAGATCAGTTTCTTGGATTATTTGGTCAGCTTACAGATCGAATAGATAAGCTGAAAGGATACAACCCTGATGCACACCTTTCCTGACTTTAAACTACTCAGTAGCCGCTTGTCATCAGGATAGACCCAAGGTGATCCTAAGAGTGAGGGAGTAGTGTTAGTTAAAGAAAAAAGAGATGTAACAATAGAACCAGATCTTGGAGCGATGTTCTTTGAAGATCAAAGGGGAGCCATGAGCCAAGGAATGCGAGTGGCCTCTAGAAAATGGGAAAGGCAAGAAAATGAATTTTCCCCTAAGGCCTGCAGGAGGAACTTATTCTTGTAACCCCCTTGATTTCAGATTTCTGATCTGCAGAATTCTCCTACAGATTCTGATCTGTAAGAGATAAACATGTATTATTTTAGGCATTAAATTTATGATAATTTGTAACAACAGAAACAGGAAACTAATACAATATAATATCGTAGCAAGGCTGTGTTCAAATGTGGACGGGTGAAATAAGAGTCGACTGTCTATATTTTGGACAAAATAACCTTATCACAGTACATTTGAAGGGAATAGCCAATATATTGGTGTGTTTTAGGGGTTTGTTTCACCAAATAGAGTGCTAATAATTAGACTGGCCTTAAAATATTTGTGTGTGTGTGTGTAGCATTGTAATCAAGTTAATTCTGACTTATAGTGACCCCGTAGGACAAGGTAGAACTGCCCCCATAGAGTTTCCATCTCTGTAATCTTTATGGAAGCAGACTGCCACATCGTTCTCCTGCTGGGGGAGCTAGTGTGTTCGAACCTCCTATCATTCGGTAAGCATTCAAGCCCTTAACCACCATGCCACTAGAGCTACTTTATATATATAGATATAGCCGATATAGATATATAGTCTTCCCTTTTAGATGATTATATTTAAAATCTATTCTTATTGATTAAGGAAAGCATTTATATTATTGAAATATTTTTAAGTTCAGCAAAATAATAGAAAACTATGTTTAATGTAAATATTATGTATTTCTTTTAAACCAAAAAAGGGTTTGTTTCAGAATCTTACCTTTAATTGTACCTGACCATTATTTATTTTACTCCAGGCTAAACAGCCAAAAACCAAACCTGTTACTGTCAAGTCGACTCCGGCTCACAGTGACCCTATAGGACAGAGTAGAACTGCTCTTTATTGGTTCCAAGGAGTACCTGGTGGATTCAAACTGCCAGCCTTTTGGTTAGCAGATGTAGCTCTTAACCACTACACCACCAGGGTTTCCTTACTCCAGGTTAGAGACTTATGTATGACGCTTTGAAATTATTGTTGTTGTTAGGGCCATCAAGTGGATCCTGACACATTAAAAAAAAAAAAAAAAATTTTTTTTTTTTTTTTAGAGATCCCATATTGACAGAGTAGAATTGCTCCATAAGGCTTTCTTGGTTGTAATATTTACAGAAGTAGATCAACAGGTCTTTCTCCCACTGAGCTACTGGGTAGATTCGGACCTCTAACCTTTTGCTTAGCAGTTGTGTGCTTAACCATTTCATTACCAGGGCTCCAGCTTTGAAATTAGTAGATGAAAACTCTCAGTCTTTCTCTCTCTATATATACATGTATACAAACACACACATACACACACACACACACAATACCCGCTGCTGTGGAGTCCATTCCTACTTGGAGTGACCTATAGGTTTTCCAAGGCTGTAAATCTTTACGGAAGCACAGTGTCACACCTTTTTCCCCTGCAGAGCAGCTGGTGGGTTTCATCCACAGACCTTTTGATTAGCAGCTAAGTGCTTTTAACCACTGCCCCACCAGGTCTCTTTATATATATAAATAAATAATATAACATATGTATGTATATATACATACATTAGGATGCATCTGTTTTTAAATTAATTTTAATAAACACTTCATTATCTATAGAAGCAGCAAGTGGGGTATCTTTAGAATCAGACGCACCTAGGATCAAATCCCAATTTCAGAACTTACGAGCTGTCAATACTTAAAACATAGAAGCACTAAATATATTTATGTAGGTATTTGTGCATTTATATACTTACATATGCATGTATAATTTATGAATTTTTATGGTAAGTTTATGTACTTGCTTCGTCTAAAAGTAAGAAGTCACATAGGGATTGCTCCAGGCAGATACACCAGTGTTGTAGGAAGTCATAACTGATGAGCTATTGTCAAATGAGTAAGGAAAATGAATAACATATTAATTGAAACAAGAACTAAACACAGCAATGTAGGGCTAGTTAGATGACTTATTTCCGGAAGAAAATTTACAGGTTTCTCAGCACCAAGAGGGGCCTTGGTGGCACAATGGTTAAGAGCTATGACATGCTACAGCTGCTAACCAAAAGATTGGCAGTTCAAATCTGCCAGCTGCTAACCCTATGGAGTAGTTCTACTCTGTCCTGTAAGGTCACTATGAGTCAGAAGCGACTCAGCGGAAATGTTTTTTTTTTTCAGCACCAGAGCATATTAAGGAGCTGTCACACATTTAGGTGCTATCTTCAATGTGTATAATAATAGATGAAATGTTTGTAAACCGTTGTTTAGAGGATACATATCAAATAATACATACAGTTTGTATCATCATAGTTGCCTAATATTTGAGCAAACTTGAAAGAAACTAAAGAGATCGAACAAAGAGTTTAAATATTGAAAAGAACACTTAGATAAACTGAGTATTCAATCCTTAACATAAATAATTGATGTTCACTTGAGTACTCAGTACCATCTCTACTATAACCTAAGTATTTCTGAGTATTTTTTGAATTACACCTCAGCAGAAAGTAAACAAAAATCCTTACAACTGGCCCAATAAGTAGCATCATAATAAATGGAAATAATATTGAAGTTTTCAAGGATTTCAGTTTACTTGGATCCACAATCAATGCCCATGGAAGTAGCAGTCAAGAAACCAAATGACACATTGCATTGGGCAAATCTGCTGCAAAAGACATCTTTGAAGTGTTAAAAAGCAAAGATGTCTTTTTGAGGACTAAGGTGTGCCCAACCCAAGCCATGGACTTTTCAATTGCCTCATATCATTGCCAAAGAAGAATCCATGCCTTTGAATTATGGTGTTGATAAAGAATGTACGATGAACTGCAAGAAAAAGGAACAAACCTGTCTTGGAGGAAGTACAGCCAGAATGCTCCTTACAAGGGAGGATGGCAAGGCTTGGTATTTTGTACTTTGAACATGTTATCAGGAGGGATCAGCCTGGAGGACATCACGCTTGGTATGGTAGAAGGTCAGTGAAAAGGGGAAGACCCTCAAGAAGGTGAACTGGCAGAGTGGCTGCAACAATGGTTTCAACCATAGCAATGATTGTGAGGGTGGTACAGGACCAGTCCATGTTCATTCTGTTGTACATAGGGTTGCTACGAGTTAGACGTGACTCGACGGCACTTAACAACAACAACATCAATGTTTCTTTCCATATTCTATGGAAGAATGCTGAAGAACACAAACTCTGAAGCAAGACTGCTTAAGTTTGCAAATTTCTGGTGTCTTGGACAGGTTATTTAACTATTGGGAGCGTCAGAGGGAATGATAATATTTGCTATTTCCTAGGGATGTTGAGAAGATTGAATGAGTTAATATGCGTAGAGTGCTTAGAATATAAAGTGTCTGGCAAATAATGTTCAATATAAATCATATAAAAGGTAAGGTAATTACTGAAGCCCTGATGGAGCTAGTGGTTAAGCGTTAGACTGCTAACCAAAAGGTTGGCAGTTCAAATCCACCAGCTGCTCCTTGGAAACCCTATGGGGCAGTTCTACTCTGTTCTATAGGGTCACTATGAGTTAGAATCCACTCAAGAGCAACAGGTAATTACATCTATCTATTCATTTATGCATGCATTTGTTCATTCTTTTATCCAACATTAGTGAAAAGTTCTCAAAGTTTTATCTGACTGGTAAGGACTAAAGTGTTGCCATATTCCCCAATAAAAAAATGGATCATCTTGGACATTTTACAGCCATGGCTGTGTATTACTTTTTTTTTTTTTCCACTTTTGATAAATATGAATGCAAACTACTGTTCCAGTGGAACAAAAATCCAG
This sequence comes from Loxodonta africana, assembly GCF_030014295.1. NCBI lineage: Eukaryota > Metazoa > Chordata > Mammalia > Proboscidea > Elephantidae > Loxodonta > Loxodonta africana. Next base: position 91,668,844 of record NC_087346.1, read on the forward strand.
ACCTTATGCCATTTGAGCTTCTGACTATTGCCTTTAGAAACTTCTTTGTGTGATTGCTTTAAGTGGGAAACGGCAGTATATGCAACTTGAGCATTGCCTTAGACTTCCCACAACCTGGAGGATATGAGATTTAATTCACTAAAATTAGTCCAATGGAAAGAGATGATGTTTTAAATAACTGATAACATTAGTGGCTTGGAACAGAATGTTGTGAATTGACTTTCTTCTAGACTTTAAAAGGCTGACTTACTAGCTGTGATCATTAATCTTTTTTCTCTGGTTACAGCCTGTCCTGTTTCTGCAGGAATTATACTATTTGAAAATATTGTGATTGGAAGTTGTATGACAGGAGCTAATAAACACTATTCTGTCTCCCTGTTTATTCTGTAACCATAAAGTTTAACTTCTTATTTCTGCTGGCACAACTTCAGATTTTAATGTATCTTGGCACATAGCTTCCTTGAGAACGTATTTAGGAAGAGAACATGTGATGGCCTTGAATTTTAATGGCATACTAGAAACTTACCTGAGTATTTAAACAATCAAAGATAAATGATATCCTTAGTGTAAACTTCCTATTGCTTATGTAACTATATAAGGATAAGACCAATGGGAAGTGAGAAAAGCTAAAATGGGTTGTCTCTCCTTATGATGCATTTATTACATTTCTAAATATGCTAGCTCTGAAAAGTTTAGGTTGCTGAAAATCTCAAAGTAGTTAATAGTGGAATTGAAAGGTTTTTTTTGTATTGTTTGTCACTGATAGTGGCTTATTCTGTATTTAACAAACCCTTATATAACATCGGTTTTTTAAAGAAGATTAATTTTTTCTTATAAAAAAGAACATGAGTTATTGGAGTGTGTTTGTTGATCTAATTATTATTTATACATTGTTAAAACTGTCATACCCATAATTGAGTTTAAATATTGATAAGAGGTACTGAAAGTTATTTATGGGACTATGTTCTCTGAAAATAATGTAGATAATATATATTGTGTTGATTAAAGTTTTCCAGACTGCCTCATTGTTTGCTAGATATAATCTCATTTTATTTTAAAAGGCTACTGTAAAAACTGTTAAAATTCTGTTTCTTATAAAATATGTATCATAGTTATTAAGATGACATAATTGCTGACACTAAGGCCACTTTGAGCATTAAAAATTCTATTAATGAATAAAAAACCGATTGCCATTGAGTCAATTTCAACTCCTAGCTATCGTATAAAACAGAGTAGAATTGCCCCATAGGGTTTCCAAGGAGCAGCTGGTGGATTTGAACTACCAACCTTTTGGTTAGCAGCCTAATGCTTAACCACTGTGACACCAGGGCTATTTGAGAAAAAAAATTATGGTAATTTATTTGATGTGGGTTTAATGTTGTTATCCAGAAAGAGGCACCTTTTTACATGTAATATTTGATTTGTAATTTGCCTGGTTGTTTTAGAGAATAGTGAGTATAGAAGGCAGAGATATAGTTATTTTTAATGACAGTTTTCTTTTAAAATTAACATCATTATGAATATGACTTCAAAACATTATTTGAAGCATAGGCTTAATACTAAGTCTGATCATGTCAGAATTTCTTTCTTTGCAATTAATTTGCTTTTGTTTCCTACTGAAAAGTTAATTTTTAATACTTTGTGATTTTCAAGTCTTTGATAAAAGCAAAACTAATGGAACATTTCAGTTCGTAGGTTCTTTTTATTCAAAGGATATCATCTCTCTAGAACTACTGACATTTAAAGCCAGGTTTTTGTGGAATGGTCTTTTCAAAACTTCATGGAGATCATATATCAAAAGATCCAGTTGCAGGCTTTTAAGATGGCATGATTGTAGGTTTTGTCTGAATGAACAGACTGAATTTTTATTTGAGAATGAAACCTCTAAAATACCTTCTTTCTTTGGAAGAGTTCGTGAGTACCAGGTGTGTTGAGAATTCCCTGTAGCTATTTTTTCTTGGTTCGATGGTATCAAATGACAATATAATATATATATATATATGTATCTATTATAAAATATGTAATACATATTATATTCACCAGTGTGTGCAAATGTATTATAAAACGTCTGCCTTACTTTTCCTATTTAACAATTTCAGATATGTCTATAAGATAATTTAGCAACTGCAATACTCATTTGTTTAACATACCTAAGTACTCATTTTCTTACATTCAAATGATAGATGTATGTTTGAAAACAAGTACAACAGGGTAATCATTATATATTTGGTAAAGGGTCAGAAAAAACAAGGAAGACCATCAATGAGATGGACTGGTACAGGAGCCACAACGATGGACTCAAACATCCCAACAATCGTAAAGATGACACAGGACCGGGGCAAAGTTTTTTTCTCTTATACACGCGGACATCAAGTAATAACAACCACAACAATCATAAGTAGTTTCGGTAAAACAGCAATGACACGTAGACATGTCTCTGTCTCTCTCTCTCTCTCTGCTTTATCTCTCTGTCTCAGTCTTTCTCTCTCTTTTTAGACGGGTATTGGATATATGGAGATATAGGTGTAGATATAAAGTGAGAGCTGGAACTTGACAGGACTGCTTGGTTTTTTGGGTCTTGCAATTTTTCTGCCTTTGACAAGGCTCAGTATTAGCACTTTTCTATTGCTCCTCTTAGTGGAAATGTTTGAGTTTTCCTTCTCTGACAGGTTTCTGCCTTCCACAGATTCTGGCTTTCCCAGGTTTTACTGTAGATGGGGATTTATCTACACTTATATTTCTTTAAACTACACATCTGTCAAAATTTTGGCTAATTGTTCAAAAATTATTTTCTGCAGATTATACTTAATAACAAAGGCAAGAGCAAAGACATTAGCTCTAACTGAACTAATGCCTCCTCTTTCAGGCACTGTTCTGAGCGATTTGCATATATTAAATCATTTGTTCTAAAGGCAGTATGATTATATTTTGGTATTTTGGGAGAGCTCAAAATATGCTTGTGATTTCCCTGCTGAATGATAAAGTAGAAATTACTGTTTAACAGATGGTGCCAATGCAAAAGCAGGATCAAACAGAAATTTTTAAATAGCTTCAGATTAAAGTCAGAAAAAATAAATAAAGATATTCCAGGATAAATTGAGCTCAACAAATAATTGTGTTTTTTTAAATATAGATATTCTTAACTTTCACACCTACGGTTGATTCTAAGTCAGTTTGTTGTATTTGAGTGAGCACTCTTCACTCAAAACATATATGGGATGTTCTAAGGGAAACCAGATAATTGACTCCTTATCCTTGCCTCATATTTGTCACCAAGCACACTATCATATAATTAAAATATGAGACCAAAACTGTCTTGTTTTGTTTTTTTGTTTTCTACCTTGAGGTAAAATTTTTTTAAATGCTTGTTTTAAAATCATATAATGAAAGTTGGTGAGATAATTTAAAATCAGAATGTAATTTAGATGATTATATTTTCTTATACAAATGGGGATTGCATACAAATAGTGGGACAAAAAATAAATTAAAAAGAAATTGTTTTCTGCCACACCAAATAATCTCAAAGGCGGATTATAGGGAAAACTCCTTTAAACACACACTTTCAAGTACTTGCTCATGGTATGAGAATAGGGGAGGATATGCTGATAGTTTGTCACAGTGAGTGGCTTAGACATTTTACTGTTCTCTAGGCTATTTAATCAAAATTGGTATTCTGTCAATTACTGGAGCCCTGTTTCTTGACAAATGCCTTCAGTGCCGCTTGGACCTCTTCCTTCAGTACCATCAGTTCCTGATCAGGTCCAAGCGGCACTGAAGGCACCGGTGAAAAACAAGGCTCCAGGAATTGGCTCAATACCAATTGAGATGTTTCAAATAAGTGGATGCAGCACTGGAAGTGCTAACTCAAAACATGCCAAGATATTTGGAAGACAGCTTCCCGGCCAACTGACTGGAAGAGATCCATGTTTATGCCTATTCCAAAGAAAGGTGATCGAACTGAATGCAGAAATTATCAAACAATATCATTAATATCACACATAAGTAGAATTTTGTTGAAGATCATTCGAAAGTGGCTGCAGCAGTACATCGACAGGGAACTGCCAGAAATTCAAGCCAGATTCAGAAGAGGATGTGGAACAAAGGTTATCATTGCTGATGTCAGATGGATCCTGTCTGAATGCAGAGAGTACCAGAGAGATTGTTGACTATGCAAAGACATTGGACTGTGTGAATCATAACAAGTTATGGATAACATCGTGAAGAATGGGAATTCCAGAACACTTGATTGTCCTCATGAGGAAACTCTATGTAGATGTAGAGACAGTCATTTGAAGAGAACAAGAGGATACTTCATGACTTAAAGTCAGGAAAGGTGTGCATCAGGATTGTATCCTTTCACCACACTTACTCCATCTGTATGCTGTCTGAGCAAATAATCCAAGAAGCTGGACAATATGAAGAAGAACAGGGCACCAGGATTAGATGAATACTCATTAACAATCTGTATTATGCAGATGACACAACCTTGCTTGCTGGAAGTGAAGAGGACTTGAAGCACTTACTGATGAAGACCAAAGACCTTCAGTATGGATTCCACCTCAACATAAAGAAAACAAAAATCTTCACAACTGGACTAATAAGCAACATCATCATAAATGGAGAAAAGACTGAAGTTATCAAGGATTTCATTTTACTTGGATCCAAAATCAACAACCATGGAAGGAGGGGTCAAGAAATCAAAAGACACATTGCAATGGGCAAATCTGCTGCAAAAGACCTCTTTAAAGTGTTAAAAGCAAAGATGTCATCTTGAAGACTAAGGTGCGCCTGACTCAAGCCATGGTGTTTTCAATTGCCTTAGATGCATGCAAAAGCTAGACAATGAGTAAGGAAGACCAAAGAAGAATTGATACTTTTGAATTATGGAGTTGGCAACAAATATTGAATATACCTTGACCTGCCAAAAGAATGAACAAATCTGCCTTGGAAGAAGCATAGCCAGAATGCTTCTTCCAGAAGTCTCACATACTTTGAATATGTTTTCAGGAGGGATCAGTCCCTGGAGAAGGGCTTCATGCTTGGTGAAGTGGAGGATCTGAGAAAAAGGAAGACTTTCAACGAGATGGATTGACACAGTGGCTACAACAGTGGGCTCAAGCATAGCAACAATTGTGAGGATGGCACAGGACTGGGCAATGTTTTGTTCCATTGTACATAGGGTTGCTATGAGTTAGAACTGACTTGACAGTATCTAACAACATCCTACTTAATATTGGTGACACTCTTTTTTATTTTACCATCATGCTATTTCTCATTAATTTATTTAAATTTTTTTCATTAAAATTGATTTGAAGTTAAGGCTTTTTTATAGCTTGCCATACATGTAAATCTTTCATTTATATTGTTCCCTTAAAGTTTGGTACAATTTAAAGGCAAAATTTCCAAGTCCATAGGAAACCAAAATAGCCATTAATTTTATGACATTTATTTTAGCCTACATAAGCAATAAAGAAATATTTGCCTATATAGGATTTTTATTAAATCCATTGAAATATTAGGTTATAGCTGACCTATAAAAGCAAATTCCAAACAAAAATATTTTCCCAAAATTAAGACTTTTAATATTATTATTATTTTTATACTTTTCTAAATATCCACATTTTGTCCATAGTTTGGGAGAAACATTGGACACATTATTTTTTTATTTCTGGTTGAGATATGGCAAATTGTAATATTAATTTGATTGGTTTCATAAGCAGATATGTAGACACATTTAGGAAATGTTTCTGTTTCTACTTTCTATGCCAATTCAATGTTATAGCATCTTAGGCAAAAAAAAAGCTAACGGTAAATGGGTTACCTTTAAGCTTTGCATTTTTTCATGATGCAATGTGTCTGGAATTCCTATACTTACATCTCAGTTACTAAAATAGTACTCTGCTAAGATTACTCATATGATAGATTATATTGACTAAAAGTTGCTTGACTTCCTGTTTTGTGTTTATTTTTTGCCCCACAATGTCTCTCAATTTCCTAATATGGTTCAGCAACATTGTTAAGTTTTTTTTTTATTTTTAATATCCCATCATATGCAAGCACAGAATTGAGCAAGTAATACCTATACTGTGCAGTGCCAAGACCAAAAGGCAAAGTTTATTGTTTTGAAGGCATATGAATGGCGGCAGGCTGAGCACCTAGAAACTACAATGAGAGATTTAGAGCAAAGTGTTGAATGTGGATAAGTTACTAAATTGATATCATATGAATCAGAACAAATTTCTATCTTCATCTTGAATCTATTACTTACATATATATTTTGGTTCTCCTTAGATAGTAGACAACTGTAATATAAAATCATGTCTTGTATATCCTTTATTTGCTTTAATGTCTAGAAAAATAATTTAACACATGCATACAAAAAAAATTGTCATTCTGTGTTCTGAAATTTTCAAGGAACTTGAGATTTAACTGCGAATAAGAGTGAAAGTTCTAGTCACCATAGAGGCTTACAAAAAAAAAAAAAAAAAACTGCCCCAGTGGATTCCAACTCATAGCAACCCTATAGAACAGAGTAGAACTGCCCCATAGAGTTTCCGAGGAGTACCGGGTGGATTTGAACTGCTGACTTCTTGGTTAGTAGCCATAGCACTTAACCACTACACCACCAAGGTTTCCACTGAGGCTATAGTCCTGTAGTAAAAATGGATACAAGATAAGTAAAGAAATAAACATGTAATTTCAGGTTATGCTATTATAAAGAATTACAGAATAGTAGACGGGTGAGGGAAGGTCTTTCTGAAAATTTGACATGTTTTTCAAAGACCTTTTTAAAGTGAGGAAGAATTTACATGAATATCAAGAGGAAGAATGTTCTAAACAGAGAGAACTGCAAATGTGAAAGTACTGAGACAGGACAAGCTTGGAGTGTTCAAAGAACAGAAGGTAATCATAGCTGGTGGAGACCAAACGAGACTAGAGGAGGTGAAGTTAAAAAATTAGGTAGAGGATAAACCGTGGAGGATTTGGGGCAGTAAGATAACCAAATTATAGTGTTAATGCATTAACTGTTCCTTTATAAGAAATGACTGAATGCATAGGAGATTTGAAAGAAGGATTCCAATCAGGAGAATAACCGTAGTGTCTTGGAGAAGGCCAGGAGTAATAGAATTATAAGAAGTTGTTATGTAAACACACATACACATGTAGCAGCATTTTTGGTGTATAATTTTTTATTCAATAAACTTCCCATAAAGTGTAAAATTTAATACATTTTAATATGTCTATGCTTATGAAACTTCACCACTCACATGATAGTGATAAGCATACCCGTCACTCAAAAGTTTCCTCATAATTCTTAGCCATTCACCCAAAAAAGACTGAAAACTGTATGATATAATGTAGGACTCCAGAAAATTCAAATTAACCAGTAGTAGCAGAAAGTTAGCAGAAAGTAGATCAGATGTTGATTCACCCCTTTATTTGACAAAATTTATTAAGCATTTGGCATCACCCAGGATTCACTGGATGATAGGGAACAGAATACAAGTTTTCTAATTTTATGGAGATGATAATCTGGTTGGAGTAAACCAAATTATATATTAATGTACCAACAAACTGGTTTATCAAAAAGCTCTTGAAATTTCAGGAAAATATCAAATATTATAACAGGAAATGATCTCTAAATGGAAAAGCGCAAACATGGTAAAAGAGACCAGATAATAGGCAATGACACTGAGTAAAACGTTCAAGATAGCAGCGATTCATAAAAGGTCAGTACTAATCCAGCTACTCCACCTACCTGTCTCAAGTTTATTAACTTATGTAATTTTGTTGAAAGAATAGCTAATTCCAGTGTGATTTTCCTACAATATTTCTTAAATTTCCCTGATAAAATGACTCAACTGGAACGCTTACTAAAAACACAGAATAATTGGCCTCAAGTGACCTACTGAGTCAGAATTTACTGGAGAGAAGACTAATAGCATGTTATTTTGGGAAATACTATCCCAGTATTTCCTAAAAATACAGATTAGTAAAGCACCTAAGTGTGGTAAATTGTGCACGGCAAAGAAAAACAGTGGCTTTCAGCTGGCAGATACTGATAGACTCCTTAGTCAAATTTTGACATACAGAAATCAAATATAAATAATGCATTTAAAAAATCTTTTGTGTAAATGAATTAATGCATGACTCATGTGGAGACACTTCTGTAGTGAAGAAAAGGAAGTGCCATATGAGGAAATTTTAATCCATTCATGGGTTGCCACAGACTGAAAGATTTTTAAAATTTGTTATATACTTTCCTCAAAGTGTTAAGACACAAAATATAGATCAATATGTCAAATGCATTGAGATATATTTACTCAATTTTTAAATACAAATAACCAATACTTGATTCTTTCTGTAATTTATTTCAGTCTTCAAAACAACATTAGGTAAGGAGACTGATGAATAATCATTTCTTATTTCATTTGATACAATTAAAGTTTATGTTTTCTTCATATTCACTTCATTTTAAAGAATGAGATAGACATGATCCTACATTAAGTGAACTCTTACTTAAAAGTTCAACACATATAGCTCATTAAAAATTCTGTGATGATCAAGGAAATTCACCAACAACTATTTCTAAGCAGAGTTCTGAAATTCAGTAAACACAGAATACAAAACATCTCATCTGGTTAGGTACTTTGCATTTTGTTATTACCCAGCATTTAGAATAGAGCAGAATTTAGAGAAGAGGCTATAAATAGTTTGACTAATGAAGGATAAAATGATTAAAGAGTTATACAGAAGCATTGTAATATTATTTTAATAGAGTTAGCTGGTAATATAAAAATATCCTTGATTTTTTAAACAATTTCTAAAATTGTGCAATTATCTTATTACAAATATTATTTACTTTGCATTCACCCCTTGCCTGGCACTGTACATACAGAATCATATTTCAACCTTACAAAAAGATGACGAGTTTAGCACTATTGTTCCCACTTTAAAGATAAAAATGCACATTCAGAGAGCTTAAGTAACTTAGGGTCACACAGCTAAAAAGTCACTAGCTGCCTAAGGATTTGAAGCCAATTCTGTCTTATTTTAAAGCCATCTGTGTTATGGCATCCCTTCCTATCTTCTGCTACTGTGCATTTTACTAATTTTCTAGATTTTAATGGTTAGGAGGACATGTTGCTTTATGTAGCTGATGGCAGGGTTTTGTATATCATTGCTTGTACCATTGAGATGTTAGACATTTCTACCTTACATCATCATTTAAAAGTCAAATGGACATAGGTTAACAATTATGAAAGAACTATGCATGTATACTGGAATTGATCAATCAAGTAAAGTATAGCGGATGGTAGCAGCCAACTTTTTCACTGTTAGAATTTGAGGTTAATGGTAAGTAAAACGAGAAAGCTAGAATGATATATGCACTTATTGGTTGGAATTGGAGACATTAGTAAGAACTCATATTTAGCTATAAACTAAGATACAGATGCTTACATACACATCTAAGATATAGATGCTTATATATATATATATGTGTGTGTGTATATATATATATACATATATATGGCACCCTGGTGGCACAGTGGTTAAGAGCCTTGGAAACCCTATGGGGCTGTTGTACTCCATCCTATAGTGTCACTATAAGTCAGAATCAACTTGATGGGTTTTATATATATATATTAGTATACTGACATTTATTCCCTTGCTCCATCAGCTGAGAGGGCCTAGAAGCAACAACACTGTAGTAGCAACGACCACACCTAGCACCCAGATCTCAGTTTCTAATACCATTCTCCGATTAAAGAAACCAGGGTTTCTTGGAAAAATTATTCTAGCACTGGGGCAAGAAATATGCAAAACAAGCCTATAGTATCTGATCATATAGCGCATAAAGTAAGGAAGTGGCCCCCACCGACACACACACACACACACACACACACATAATAATGAGTGTATGTCAAGGAGACACAGTAGCTAATTGTGAGGGCGCCCATGGCCTGCTGGAATAATTTAAGCAACAAAATAAAGTAGTACTGGATTATAAGGTGAAGTATTTTTAGAAGATCCACAAGTCCATTATTTTTTTCCACAAGTCTATACTATTATGAATAAAGGATTAAATAAATACATGTAAGCAAGTAGACCAAATCTCTCTTGCAGAATTCCAAATAATTTATGTAGATTTCGTTCTTGCTCAAAGAGGTGGGACATAATTTCCTACTTTTTTAGTGTGGGCAATACAAAATGGCTTCCTTCCAAGGAGTATAATATGGAAGGTGGGGGCAGAATTTACAGTGGAGAAACTTAACAAACACTACCTAAGCCAGGTGATCAAGATAAATTTCAACAGTGATAATGTATGATGATAGAATATTACCATTGATATGATGTGATGGAATGACATTTTATTTCTTTGATCATCTTTCCAAAAACTCATGACCCTAGTCCAATTATGAGAACATCAAACAATCCCTATTAAGAGAAAGTCTACAAATTATCTCACCTGTACTTCTCAAAACTGTCAAGGTCATAAAAAACACAGAAAGCCTGAGAAATTATCACAGCCAAGAGGAGCCTAAGGAAACATGCTGACTAAATATAATATATCCTGGATGGAAGCTTACAACAGGAAAAGGACATTAGATTAATAACTTAGGAAATCTGACTAAAGTATGGACTTTAGCTAGTAATAATGTATGGATATTGGTTCATTAATTGTGACAGATGCACCATACTAATATGAGATGTTAATAATAAGTGATATGCCACTAGGTGTGAAGTATATGGGACCTCACTACACTATCTTCATAATTATTCTGTAAATGTAAAATTATTCCAAGTTAAAAATTTAATTAAACCATTTTAAACAAAAAGTTAGTCCATAACAGGAACTGTTACTAGACTAAATATTCAGTATCTTGCTTATTAAACCAGTGCTCAAAGTTCAGTTTGAATGCAAAAATTGTAATTTGGAATATTTCCATATATCCAAAACCTAGGGCTCAGAATTTGCTAAAATTATTTGTTTCTATCCATGACTTATTTATCTTTTTTTTTCTTTACTTACATAGGGAAAGTCATAGTTTTATGATTTGATATGGCCCAACAAAATTTTATGAGGTAAAAGTGTTCTAAATAATCATTCTAATTTTTGTGCCAAACTAACTTAATAAAAATGTGAGTGGAAAAAGACTGAAAAAGGATATCAGCAAGGAAGGCAAATAAGAAATTGAACACGCCCCTTGATGCTGACAAATCTGGTTATAGTTATGTTAATGTGTGTAATACTTGTCAAATAATTTGCTCATCATTATTATGTTCCTGGGAGGAGTCAGCGTCCCCACTTTCATCAGCTTTACACAAATGATGCAGAGATGGTCTCACCCGTGAGGAAATTATTCCTGAACTCTTCTGAGCTCAGAAGTGGTTCTTCCACCCCTGCTATTCTGCTCCATTATTTTAAATAATAATTTATAGCCTTTGAGGATACTGAGTTTGGAATAAAATTATGCTTGTTAAACAAAATAAACAGACTCTGAAATCTAAATAATTAATGTTTCATTTTGATGTGTGTAAGTAAATAATCAAATATTTCCTCTTCAGACTGATTATGTCTGTATTGACATTTGTATGGTAGCTTCACTTTGAAATGGTTCAGTTTTTGTTTAAATAGCTGATTAAATTTTAAAATAGAGCACCAATCCCCAACATTCTTGTATGTGTGTCTACAGTATCACAAACTCAGTTTTGAATGATACATGATAACATATGTATTTCTCATTTATTCATTCAACAGATATGTCTTCTCTATACGCCATGTGATTTTTGTGGTTCTGGAAATATAGCAGTGTACTGAACCAAATCAACCTCTGCCTTCATGGAGCTTACATGTTAAATGTAATCTCTGCATTGAAAGATGGCAAAACCATCAACTTCTTAGATTAAACTGATACTTATCTAAACAAACTGCATCCATCTAAAAGAGGATGTTTGCAATGTAGTAAAGCAAATGAAGTGTTGAATATTTATTTTTATAGAGGTCTTTACTTATATTTAATTCAGTAGATATATCGTGGTAATGGAAAAAGTGAGTGTAGTTAATAGTTCAAGATAATTTGTAATTGCATAAATGTATAATTTATAAAAAATGCTGACAAAGTACATAAACCAATAAGCATACTAATGAAAAAATAATGGCAGTTATCTCCTGACTTCCTAGGAAGGATGAAAGTAGTTGACCATTGTCCTTAATCCTCTGTTACTGCTTCTACTTGAATAAACTTGCTATTTTGCCACAAACAATGTGATGAATTAGGGGGCCCATAGCTTTTTCTTTTATGTTACCACATCTTTTAGATGCCTTGTGCACAAAGCAGAATATGGCATGACTCACCCCTCACTGAAAAATCAAAAGATATTTTGAACATATGTTAAAATGTGACTGTTAAGAGCTGTCAATTACAGTGTCTATGGAAGTAAACTAATTTCAAAGCTACTTTTTTAGACAATTTTGGCTTTATATGCACACTTTGTGTTCTATAATATAATATTCCAGAAAACTTTGTGGAACTGGACATGTTGAAGGAAACAAACCAAGGCTGAAAATGTGCATCATCTGAACCTGAATATTACCAAGCTCTGAAATTAAATAATGAAAATACACCTTACAGCAGCAAGACATAATTCCACAATAAGTATATATAGCACTAGACAGTAAAGTTATATTGCTCTCCTATGAATTATATCTAATTCTATGTATTTGAATTTCATTAAAGAAAACACTTCACCCTTGAGTTTCATACTTGAATTTATTGTCATGACAAAAAATTTTAAAAAGTAAAGTTTTGTGTCTATTAACTTGAATTTTTACTTCTAAGTATTTGTTCCATACACATTTATTGAATGTTTGGTTGCTGTCCCAGGCAATATTCTAAATGCTAGGGATTCAACAGTGAACATAATAAACAATATTCCTGTCCTCATAAAACTTACATTTTAGTTGGGAGAATAAAAAAGAAACAAACAAATGTATAATTAAGATATACAGCATGTCAGATGTAAGATGTAAGAGCTAAGGAGGAAAATAAAAGACTGAGGGTTACAGGGAATTGTGAGGTAAGAGGAGACGAGGATGAGAGTTGGATATTAATGTAAATAGAGTAGTCAGGTAAAACTTCACTGAGATACCCAAAAGAGGTTAGCAAGAGAGCCAGGGAGAAATCTGTGGGGAGAGCATACGTGAAGGAGGGAAGACCAAGTACAACGTTCTTTAGGCAAGAGTGTGTCTGGAACGCCGTAAGAACAGAAAGCCTGGGGCAGAGCTGGTGAAGAAGAATAACAGAAGATGAGGTTGGAGAAGATTCAGGGTGCCAGACAGTGTTGATCCTACCAAGCAATTTCAGATTTGGGTTTTTACTCTTGAGTAAGACAGAGAGACATTGGATAGGCAGAAGATGATTTAACTTATGTTTTAAAATAATTGGCCTCTTCTCCCCATCCCACTTTCAGATTTCTATTGGGCCTTACATACAGTTCTAAACATTATTTTGCTTTCTCTTACTCAAAATATTTTCTATGATTTGGTTACATTTGCTGAGAAGTGTATAAAAATAACTGCACATGACAAATTGCAGCACATTATTTTGCCTGAAAAATACTAGAAATCAAAATACTTGGAAATTATCTATTTTTTTAAAGTCTCATAAGATATCTGCTACAATGTAGATAGGGCTACACCTCTAGTTATATACTACTCACTATATACACTACTCACTATGACTGACATTTCTATTTTAGGGAAAAGCCACTCATTAGCCTATCATGGTTTGTCTTATGTCTTTTACAAATGCTAAAAACTGCTAAAGTAAAGGTCATATTGTTGTTGTTGTTGTTAGGTGCCATCACGTCAGTTCCGAGTCATAGCAACCCTATGTACAACAGAATGAAACACTGCCTGGTCCTGCTGTATTCTCACAGTCATTACGTTTGAGCCCATTGTTGCAACCACTGTGTCAATCCGTTTTGTTGAGGGTCTTCCTTTTTTTCACTGACCCTCTCCTTTACCAAGCATGATATCCTTCTCCAGGGACTGATCCCTCCTAACAACACGTCCAAAGTATGTGAGACATAGTCCTACCATCCTTGCTTCTAAGGAGCATTCTGGCTTTACTTCCTCCAAGACAGATTTGTTCGTTTTTTTGCAGTCCATGGTGTGTTCAATATTCTTTGCTAACACCACAATTCAAAGGCATCAATTCTTCTTTGGTCTTCTTTATTCATCATCCAGCTTTCACATGCATATGATGTGATTGAAAATACCATGGCTTGGGTCAGGCACACCTTAGTCTTCAAGATGACATTTTTGCTTTTTAACACTTTAAAGAAGTCCTTTGCTGCAGATTTGCCCAATGCAATGTCTTTTGATTTCTTGACTGCTGCTTCCATGGGAGTTGATCGTGGATTCAAGTAAAATGAAATCCTTGATGACCTCAAACTGTTCTCCATCTATTATAGTGTTACTTATTGGTCCAGTTGTCAGGATTCTTGTTTTCTTTATGTTGAGGTGTAATCCATACTGAAGGCTATGGTCTTTTATTTTCAGTAAGTGCTTCAAGTCTTCTTCACTTTCAGCAAGTAAGGTTGTGCCATCTGTATAAGACAGGTTGTTAGTAAGTCTTCCTCCAAACCTGATGCCCCGTTCTTCTGGGTATAGTCCAACTTCTCAGATTATTTGTCCATCATCCAGATTGAATATTCATGATAAAAGGATACAACCCCGAAACACACCTTTCCTGATTTTAGACTATGCACTATCCCCTTGTTATGTTTGAACAACTGCCTCTTGGTCTATATAGAGGTTCCTCATGAGCACAATTAAGTGTTCTGGAATTCCTATCCTTTGCAATGTTATACATAATTTGTTATGATCCACACAGTAGAATCTTTTTGCATAATCAATAAAACACAGGTAAACATCTCTGCTATTCTCCACTTTCAGCCAGGATCCATCTGATATCAACAATGGTATTGCTGGTTCCATGTCCTTTTCTGAATCTGGCTTGAATTTCTGGCAGTTCTTTCTCTATATACTGCTCCACCCACTTTCAAATGATCTTCAGTGAAATTTTACTTGTGCATGATATTAATGATATTGTTTGATAAATTTCACATTTTGTTGGATCACCTTACTTGGAAATAGGCATAAATATGGATCTTTTCCAGTTGGTTGGCCAGGTAGTTATCTTCCAAAATTTCTTGAGATAGATAAATGAGCACTTCCAGAGCTGCATCCATTTGTTGAAACATGTCAGTTGGTGTTCCGTCAGTTCCTGGAGCCTTGTTTTTCACCAGTGCCTTCAGGTCAGCTTGTACCTCTTCCTTCAATACCATGAGTTCCTAGTCATGTGCTACCTCCTGAAATGTTTGAATGTCGGCCAATTATTTTTGGTATAATGACTGTGTATTCCTTCCATCTGTTTTTGATGTTGCCTGTGTCATTTAACATTTTCACCATAGAATTCTCCAATATTACAACTGGAGGCTTGAATTTTTTCTTAAGTTCTTTCAGCTTGAGAAATGCTGAGCTTGTTCTTCCCTTTTCATTTTCTATCTCCAGGTTTTTGCAAGTGTCATTATAATACTTTACAAAGTAATGGTCATATACGACAGGAAAAATATTAGTCAACTCCACTTTATGGTATCAAACATAGTGTGCATGCAAGATCCAACAGATTGATAATATTTGGTAAGTTGATTCAAATATAAAAAAAAAAAATTTAAGAATTCAAAATACAAGGGTAAATATCAAGACATATCTGAAATAGTAATTTTTTTTTCAATTTTATTCTGAAAAGTAGTCATTTAATAGACACTAAAGCAGTTTCTCATACTGTGGTGGGTTGCATGCTTCTGTGATGCTCAAAATCTAACAGGGTCACCCATGGTGGACAGGGTTCAGCTGAACTTCCAGACTAGGAAGAAGGACCTGGTGATCTATTCTAAAAAACTAGCCAGTGAAAACCATGAATAGCAGCAGAACATTGTCTGGTATAGTGCCAGAAGATGAGCCCTTCACATTGGAAGGCACTCAGAAGACAACTGGGAAAGAGCTGCCTCTTCAAAGTGGACTGGTCCTTAATGGCAAGTAAAGCTTTTGAGCTCTTCATTTACTGATGTCACAGGACTCAAAATGAGAGGAAACAACTGCAAGCGTCCATTAGTAATTGGAACATGGAATGAATGAAGTACAAAAGTAGAAAAATAGAAGTTATCAAACATGAAATCAAAGGCATAAAAATCTTTGTCGTAGGCAATAGTGAGCTGAAATGGACTGGTATTGGCCATTTTGAATGGGACACTCATATGGTTTACTATGTTAAGAATGACAAGTTGAAGAGAAATGGTGTTGCGTTCATCCTCAAATAGAATATTTCAAGATCTATCCTGAAGGACAATGCTGTCAGTGATAGGATAATATCCATAAGCACACAAGGAAAATCAGTTACTAAGACTATTATTAAAATTTATGTACCAACCAATAACACCAAAGATAAAGATACTGAAATTCTTTACAAACTTCTGCAGTCTGAAATTGTTCAAACATGCAGTCAGCATGCACTGATAATTACTGGCCATTGGAATGTAAAAGTTGGAAACAAAGAAGAGGGATTGGTAATTGGAAAACATGGCCTTGGTGATAAAAATGTCACCAGAGATGGCATGATAGAATTTTGCAAGACCAACGACTTATTTGTTGTAAACACTTTTTTCCAACAACATAAATGGCTACTATTCACATGGACAATTCAGGATGGAATACACAGGAATCAAATCAACTACATCTGTGAAAAGAAATAATGGAAAACCTCAATATCAGTCAGAACAAACCCAAGGGCCAATTGTGGAAAAGACTATAAATGTTCATATGCAAGTTCAAGTTGAAGCTGAAGAAAATTAAAACAAGCCCATGAGAGACAAAGTACAAACTTGAGTACACCCCACCTAAATTTAGACACCATCTCAAGAATAGATTTAATGTATTGAGCATTAATGATCAAAGGCTAGATGTGTTGTGGGATGACATCAGTGATATACATGAAGAAAACAAGACATCATTTAAAAGGCAGCAAAGATAGAAAAGACCAAAATGGATGTCAGTACATACTCTGAAACTTGCTCTTCAACATAGAGTAGCTAATGAATAGAAAAAATGATGAAGTAAAAGAGCCGGACAGAAGATCTCAAAGGGCAGCTCAAGAAGAAAAGTAAATTATTATAATTACATGTGCAAAGACCTGGAGCTAGGAAACCAAAAGGGAAGATCATGCTCAGCTTGAGCCCTTTGTTGCAGCCACTGTGGCAATCCATCTCATTGAGGGTCTTCCTCTTTTTTGCTGACCCTGTACTTTACCACTGGAAACCCTGGTGGCGTAGTGGTTAAGTGCTATGGTTGCTAACCAAAGGGTCAGCAGTTCGAATCCACCAGGCACTCCTTAGAAGCTCTATGGGGCAGTTCTACTCTGTCCTATAGGGTCACTATGAGTTGGAATCAACTCGATGGCACTGGGTTTGGTTTGGTTTTTGGTTTTGTACTTTACCAAGCATGATGTCCTTCTCCAGGGACTGATCCTTCCTGATAACATGTCTAAAATATGTGAGATATACTGTCACCATCCTTGCTATTTGAAGTGAAGAAAAAAACTCAAGTCTTCAGTGACAATATTGAAGGACTTTATGGGCAAAATATTGAGCAATGCAGAAAGCATTAAAAGAAAATGGAAGGAGTACACAGAGTCACTATACAAAAATAATTGGTCGACAATCAACCATTTCAGGAGGTAGCATATGATCAAGAACCAATGGTATAGAAGGAAGAAGTCCAAGCTGCAATGAATGCATTGGTGAGAAACAAGACTCCAGGAATTGACAGAATACTACCTGAGATGTTTTGACAAATAGATTCAATAAAGGAAGCGCTCACTCGTCTATGCCAAGAAATTTGGAAGACAGCTACCCGTATTTGTGACCATTCCAAACAAAGGTGACCCAACAGAATGCAAAAGTTATCAAATAATATAATTAATATCACATGCTAATATCCTAGAGAAATAAGAGCCCTCACACGAATAGACATATGTACACCCATGTTCATTCCAGCACTGTTTACAATAGCAAAAAGATGGAAACAAATAAGGTGCCCATCAACAGATGAATGGATAAATACATTATGATATATTCACACAATGGGATACTACACAATGATAAGGAACAATGATGAATCTGTGAAACATCTCAACATAGAGGAATCTGGAAGGCATTATGCTGAGTGAAATTAGTGAGTTGCAAAAGGACAAATATTATATGAAACCACTATTATAAGAACTCAAGAAAAGTTTTAAACACAGAAGAAAATATTATTTGATGGTTACGAGGGTGCGGAGGGAGGGAGTGAGAGATGTATTCACTAATTAGATAATAAAAAAAAAATAGGCAAGTATTATTTTAGGTGAAGGGAAGGACAACACACAACACTGGGGAAGTCAGTACTACTGGACTAAACCAAAAGCAAAAAAGTTTCCTGAATACAACCAAACACTTCGAGGGACAGAGTAGCAGGGGCGGGGGTCTGAGGACCATGGTTTTGGGGGACATCTAGTCAATTGGCATAACAAGGTGTTTTAAGAAAACGTTCTTCATCCCACTTTGGTGAGTGGTGTCTGGGGCCTTAAAAGCTAGCAAGTGGCCATCTAAGATGTTTCAATTGGTCTTAGCCCACCTGGAGCAAAGGAGAATGAAGAACACTAAAGACACAAGGAAAATATGAGCCCAAGAGACAGAAAGGGCCACATAATCCAAAGACCCCATCAGCCTGAGTCCAGTACAACTAGATGGTGCCCAGCTACCACCAATGACTGCCCTGACAGGGAGCACAACAGAGAATCCCTGATGGAGCAGGAGAAAAGTGGGATGCTGACCTCAAGTTTTAGTAAAAAAAAAAAAAAAAGACTTAATAGCCTGACTGGGACTGGAAGGACCCCAGAGATCATGGTCCTCAGACTGTCAGCCAAAAACTGAAACCATTCTGGAAGCCAACTCTTCAGACAAAGATTAGACTGGACTATAAGACATTAAATGATACTGGCGAGGAGTGTGCTTCTTAGCTCAAGTAGACACATGAGCTTGGGCAGCTCCTGTCTCGAGGCGAGATGAGAAGAAAGAGGGGGACAGGAGCTGGTCACGGGAAATACAGGGTGCAGAGAAAGTGTGTTGTCACATTCTGGGAGAGCAACTAGGGTCACATAACCATGTGTGTATAAGTTTCTGTATGAGAAACTGACTTGAATTGTAAACTTTCACTTAAAGCACAGTTAAACAAGAATATCACATGCAAGTAAAATTTTCCTAAAGATAATTCAAAATGATTGCAGCAGCATATCAACAGGGAGCTACTAGAAATTCAAGCTGGATTCATAAGGGGACGTGGAATGAGGGATATCATTGCTGATGTCAGACAGATCTTGGCTTAAAGCAGAGAATACCAGTTAGATGTTTACTTGCGTTTTATTGACTGTGCAAAGGCATTCAACTGGGTGGATCATAACAAATTATGGATAACATTGCAAAGGATAGGAACTCCAGAACACTTAATTGTGCTCATGAGGAATCTGTACATAGATCAAGAGGCAACTGGTGGAAAAGAAGGGGGAATACTGTGTCATTTAAAATTGAAAAAGGTGTGTGTTAGGGTTGTATCGTTTCATCATACTTATTCAATCTGTATGCTGAGCAAATAATCTGAGAAGCTGCATTATATGAAGAAGAGCATTACATCAGCATTGGAGGAAGACTCCTTATCAACCTGGGAGATATGCAGATGACACATCCTTGCTTGCTAAAAGTGAAGAGTGAAACACTTACTGATGAAGATCAGTGATCATAGCCTTCAGTATGGATTACACCTCAACATACAGAAAGCAAAAGTCATTATAACTGGACCAATAAGCAATATCATGATAAATAGAGAAAACATTGACGTCATCAAGGATTTCATTTTACTTGTATCAACAATCAATGCCCTTGGAAGCAGCAGTCAAGAAATAAAATGACGTCTTGCATTGGACAAATCTGCTGCAAAAGACCTCTTTTAAGTGTTAAAAAAGCAAAGACATCACTTTGAGGACTAAGGTGGGCCTGGCCCAAGCCATGATATTTTCTATTGCCTCATATGCATGCAAAAGATGGACAATGAATTAGGAAGACTGAGGAAGAATCGGTGCCTTCAAATTGTGGTGTTGGCAAAGAGTATTGAATATACCACGGATTGCCAGAAGAAGAGACAAATCTGTCGTTGAAGAAGTACACCAGAATGCTCCTTGGAAGCAAGGATAGTGAGAGTTCGTCTCACATATCAGGGACATGTTATCAGAAGGGACCAATCCCTGGAGAAGGACATGATTCTTCATAAAATAGAGGGTCAGCAAAAAAGAGGAAGACCCTCAACAAGATGAATTGACACAGTGACTGCAACAATGGATTCAAACATAGCAACAATTGTGAGGATGGCACAGGACAGAGAAGTGTTTCATTCTGTTGTACATAGGCCCCTAACGAGTTATAAATGACTCAGGGGCACCTAACAACAACAACAAAGCCCATATCTATGAGCACCAAAAGTGATTGTAACTTCTACTTAAATATTTGGAGGAAGTATAAATGGGGGAACATGCTATAGATGTCAAGATATTCCACATGTTTATTAACAGATTTTTTTTTAAGAAAAACACACTACACTATGTGAATTTATAGATGATTATTTTTTTTTTTA
Source organism: Loxodonta africana (assembly GCF_030014295.1). NCBI lineage: Eukaryota > Metazoa > Chordata > Mammalia > Proboscidea > Elephantidae > Loxodonta > Loxodonta africana. Next base: position 91,689,635 of record NC_087346.1, read on the forward strand.
CAGGACCTACCTGATTAGAATGACAATACATTTTAAAAAATACCCTTAGTATTCTGGAAATGTGATGATATCGATAGTCCTGCATCTTTAATCATAATGGTACATATTATACAAAGTCTATAAATTTATAATTATAGACAATACGTAATGTCATCAAGAATATCTCAGTCTATAAAAGTGTAAGATAATTTATGTTTTTCCAAGCTTTATTGAGAAAATATCAACTTCAGATTCTGTTGTTGTTGCTAGGTGCCATCATATCGGTTCCAACTCATAATGACTCTAGTTACAATAGAAAAATAATTTACTGGTTCTGTGCTATCCTCACATTCATTGTTATGGTTCAGCCCATTGTTACAACCACTGTGTCAGTCCATATCATTGAGCGTCTTCCTCTTTTTCACTGACCCTCCACTTACCAAGCTTGATGTCCTTCTCCAGGGATTGGCTACTCGTGATAATGTGTACAAGATGAAGTCTCCTTTTTAATTATCCAGCTTTGGCATGTGTATGAGGCAATTGAAAATACCATGGCTTGGGTCAGGCACACCTTAATCCTCAAAGTGACACCTTTGGTTTTGTAACACTTGAAAGAGGTCTTTTGCAACAGATTTGCCCAATGCAAGACGTCATTTGATTTCTTTACTGCAATTTCCACTGGTGTTTATTGTTGATCCAAGTAAAATGAAATCCTTCACAACTTCAATCTTTTCTCTGTCTATCATGATGTTGCTTATTTGTCTAGTTTTAAGGATTTTTCTTTTATGTTGAGATATAATCCATACTGAAGGCTGTAGTCCTTGATATTCATCAGTAAGTGCTGCAAGTACTCTTCACTTTCAGCAAGCAGGTTGAGTCACCGGCATATTGCAGGTTATTAGTTAGTCTTTTTCCTATCCTGATGCCCATCCTTCTTCATATAATCCTGATTATGGGAATATTTGCTCAGCATACAGATTGAATAAATAAGGGTTCAGTTCTAAACCATACAGTTTCCCCTTGTTCTTTTGAACGACTGCTTCTTGGTCTTAATACAGATTGTGTTTGAGCACAATTGCCGTATTTTTATGTGGTTGGCTACCAAAGTAGAAGGCATGTGTTATTTGCAGAAAAATACAGCAAGTGTTCTGGGATTCCCATTCTTCCCAATGTTATCCATAATTTGTTATGATACACACAAATGCCTTTGCATAGTCAATAAAACACAGGTAAACATCTTTCTGGTATTCTCTGCTTTCAGCCAAGATCTATCTGATATCAGTATGCTATCTCTCATCCCATGTTCTTCAGAATCCAGCTTGAATATCTGCCAATTTCCTGTTGATGTACAGGTGCAGCCATTTTTGAATTATCTTCAGCAATCTTTTTCTTGAATGTGGTATTAATAATGTTGTTAAATAGTTTCCACATTCCATTGGATCAGCTTTCTTTGGAATGGGCATAAATATGAATCTCTTACAGTCATTTGACCAGGTAGCTGTCTTCTAAATTTCTTGACATAAATAATAGAGCATTTCCAGTGTTGCACCCATTTGTTGAAGCATCTCAATAGTTATTGTTAATTCCTGGAATCTTGATTTTCACCAATGCCTTCAGTGCACCTTGGATTTCTTCCTTCAGGACCACCATACTTGATCATATGCCACCCACGAAACGGTTAAGCCTCAACCAATTTTTTTTTTTTAATAATGATTCTGTGTATTCCTTCCATCTTCTTCTGACTCTTCCTATATCATTCAATTTTTTGCTCATAGAATCCTTCAGAATTGCAACTTGAGGCTTGATTTTTTTCTTAAGACCTTTCGAGTTGAGAAATGCCAAGCGTATTCTTCCTTTTTGGTTTCTTAACTCCAGGTTTTTGCACATTTCATTATAAAACTTGACTTCGTTTTCTCAAGCCACCCTTTGGAATTTTTTGTTTAATTCTTCTACTTCATTATTTCGTCTGTTTGCTTTAGCAACTCTACATTCAAGAGCAAATTTCAGAGTGTTTTCTGACATACATTTTGGGTCTTTCCTTTTTTTTCATGACCTTTTGCTTTCTTCATGTATGGTGACGTTGTTGCCATCCCACAACATTGTTGAGGGTCAGATTGGGGTGGCATTGTCTGCAGATTCTGTTACAATGGTTTTATTATGAGAAAATATTCAGGATTATTTAGCTGATAAGTATTTGTAAAATACTTCACAATAAATTTCTATTGAATGGAGAAAGTTAAATTGTTACTAGGTTAAAAAAAATTCAGTTGCTTTGGATTTTTATTATATGACATTCCAAACATGGCAGCTTATATTTTATACATAAAAAAATTGTTCCTGAAATGATTAGGTGTATGAACAAGTATCTGGTTAGAATTTCAAGACCCTGTTAATCACTTTACTCTTTATCTATACTATTTTGCAGCTCCCTCTCCAGTTACCAATGTGAAAAAGGGGAAGATTGCAAAAAACAGCATATCTTTGTCTTGGCAAGAGCCAGATCGCCCCAATGGAATCATCTTGGAATACGAAATCAAATATTTTGAAAAGGTGAGACTTACAGTGAAAATTGTTCTTCTTTAAAAAAAAATTAGAATCTGCAAGTATCCAATTTGTGGCGTATGTTGCAATTTTATGTGTAAATCAATGAAAATTGATTTTGTAATCATGATTATGGACATAGATGTGTACAGGGAGTACTCTATTCATGTTGTTCTTCTGCCAGATAGTTTATGTGTCCTGGATACTGCCATACAGTCCTAACTGGCTTTACTAGGTTTCACAGCATTAAAAGATGAAGTCATAGGACATTTTTTAAGTGTTGTAAGCACTTAATCTGTGCACTTTTCCAGAGTTACTTCAGTGTGTTACAAGAAAAATGATGTTTGTTTGACAGTAACTATGCATAATAGTTTAATTTTTTTATGCATAGGCAGATGAAATATATAATTTTTGTAAAATTATAACAAAAATATAACACTATAGTGTAAACTTTATTTTTTAAATCTTGAGAGTATAAAATTGAACCGTGAGCCTCACATTACCCATTTTGTCTTCGTTTCCTCATCTCCTTTGAGTTGTCTTTAAGGTCCATCCTTAAATATTTTGTCATAATATTTGTTGGGGTCTAAAGGCAAACATCATCCATCTTCTTTTTTGAACCCTCAATCAAGTGAGCTATTGAGAAAGGTGTAATAAATAGAAATTGGTAAAGATGAAACAGCCTGTGTGACTCAGATATATAACAATATTCAGCTTTCTTACCACTCTCACCCCTATTCAACTTTGATTTTTGTATAGCTTGTATCTGAAGAACATACATTGCTTAGAACATCCTGATATAATAGAGAATAAAAAGATAGATGGACACCCAAACCTGTCTTTAGGAGATGGATCAGAGACCTTGACCCAGAAGTGCTAGTCTTATGGCAGCAGGAGTAGAAAAGAATATAGACATACTTCAGACAAGCAGAACCAAAAAGAGAAGGGAAGGACTGAGCCATACTTAATTCCATCTCCCAAGCCCACAGTGATATCAGTCCTCCCTCTCTTATGGAAAAGCAAAGAGGTGGCAAGAATGGAATAAATTTACTTCTGGATACATAAGAAATTGCCCAAGCTAGGACACTGGGAGGGGGGAGGTAAGCGGTTCCCTTTACAATAATACAAAAATATCATGAAAAATGTTGATGTCATCTTAATGAAAATTACTTAAGAATCCAAGGTTCTATATGTATACATAAACAATGTAGGTAAATACATTGAAATGTTAATGTTTCTTAGTATTACAGGGATTTTTTTATTCCTTATTTTATTCATCAATTCAAAAATTATCTTTTTAAGACACAATGGTGAACAAACCAGTAGTTTGTGTGTGTGTGTGTGTGTGTGTGTGTGTGTAGGGGGGTGGTCTATGTTCATATTCTTTCTAGGTTTTGAATATCTCTACAATGCCCATACATTGATTTCATAGATAGATTTTAAAAAAGTCAGTTTTTTCTTTTGAAATAGTCTCTTTAGGAATGACTTGTTGATAGCAGTACATGAAACTATCTGGTCATTAGGGAGCATAAATAATGATACTTATATGATATTCACAAAATATATCAAATAAAGGATTCATCAATAATGCTGTAAGAGAATACTGCTGTGTTGGGATATAGTTTATAGTGCTTATTGGTCAAAAAAAGAAGATTTAATCAAAGAGAATACAGTGACTGTTACCCTCCTGATCCTTGATCAACTGGGAGTAGTAGTCCAAAGCTGCATTGCAAATTGCAGAGGCCTACAATTTAAGTATATGTTACATCCAATAATAATTCATAAAATTAAAGACTACATTCCTTATTAAAGTTTTTTTAATCTTCATTACTGTATATTAATACAAATCTAGAGTTATGTAACTACCGAAAAAAAAAAAAAAAAACCTTCGACTCTGTACTCATAGCGACTCTATAGGACAGAGTAGAACTGCTCCCTAGGTTTTCCAAGGAGCAGCTGGTGGATTTGAACTGCCAACCTTTTGGTTAGCAGCCGAGCTCTTGACCACTGTGTGACCAGGGGTCTAGTTATATAAATATATATAATAAAACACATAATGAATTCTTTTAAAATATTCTAATTTTCCAAAATTTTGACTGTGATTAAAGTTTATTTAGAAAAAAAAAATTAAATGGAAAATGACATTTTAAAAGAACTAAATACCGAAAGCTATATATTTGGATGTGCATATCTGGGATGAAATAATATTCAACAGGAGGAAGACTAAAAGGTTAAAAAAGTACTTATTTGGGTGTTTGTCTTTCCCTGAATCAACTAGTTGGCTTTATTTTTTTGTCTTTACAGAAATCGCTCTATTTTATTTTTTCGAACTGGGCATTTTTGGTACTACTTCCTAGCATATTTATGAGCCTCCTTATAAATATCATATTCAATAAGAGCAAGGATTTATAGATTTTTTTTGTCTTGTTAAGCTTCTGTTCCTTTAGAATAAAGACTTGCTGAAAAATGGTAGGAGGGAGGAGTCCTTTTCTATTGATATTCCTTACAGTGAATGCTTTGTATGTCATAAAGTTGTTTTCTTTGTAGTCTGACTTTGGTTTTAATTATATTGATTTCAGTATATTTGATCTTATTTTTAGGATACAATGCTATATTAATACATTTCATTACCTGCATAAATCAAACTACAAAAAATGATTTGGGAAAAATATTTCTATACACATCTTCAATAAACAGATGACACGTTGCCCACTTATATGCATAAGAGCAGTAAAACCTTTGTATATTATTTGGGGACGTTATTAACTACTTTGGGGAATCTATTAACCACTTTTTTACAGTGAAGCTATTAATTCCTGGATATTATTGCAAAGCAGAATTATTGAACAGACACATAAAATGCACATACTTTTTTTTTTTTTTAATTTTCAGTAAAGAAAAATAAAAAGATAAAGAGCTTTTACACCATGTATTGAGATGGGAGTCCAGATAGGCTCCCAGGGCTCGTTTTAAACTATCAAAATGACACCACCATTTTACTGGATGGCTTTTGACCAAACACAGGTGGCAGAGCTTCCCAGGGCACACACATTTGCCAGCTGGCATTTCTGCCTGCTATTGCCCTGCTCTAATAGAGGTCATTGGGCCTCTCTTCTCCTGCATGCCAATGGGCCCATTGCCATTTCTTAATTAAAGGCACAGGCAAATGGAAGCTGCCCTTTGGCAGGGTGTTTGCCAGCTGGCTCCTTCTGCTGAGGCCCTCCCCTTGCTGCATGGGAAGAGTGTTTGCTAAGCAGCTGGAGAATGTCGCTCCTTTGCTAAGCTAGGGCTTGAAGACAGCGAAAGCCACCTTCGTGACCAAAGATTTGGCAGCTAGGTGTTTGTGTGTGTTGAAGATGTGTATATAGGGTCTATGAGATGAAGAAAATTAAAACATGGGAGTGATTTAAAGGAGTGAAAAACAACAAATTTTGAAACATCTTTAGGTAATTCAAATTTTTTTTATTTATGGTCTTCGATACCTTAGATATATATATTTTTAACTTCCTTTAGAAAGCATAGTATTCAGCTAACTCAGGGAGACAATGTACAATTTGATAAGACTCTAGATAGTGAGACACCAAGACATACACAAGGTTAATGGATAAGACAGATGGAATGTTGTATAATTATGTGGAGTTGTTATTAGATAACATATTATTTCAAGAAGCAGCGTTCTAGTTTTCTGGTAACATTTTTCCCCTTTTTGGTGAAAGTATCCATTTCTAATTTTTTTTTAAGTGTATTAATTTTACCTTCAATAGTAAGGAGTCGCAACCATGTAACTTCTAAAAACTATGTGCTTTTTACTTTTCAGTTGAAGAATTTACCATAATGCTATGGGGTCAAGACTTATTGAAGTTCCTGAGAACCTATTGTCTTTTAGAGATTGTTAGGTGCTATATATATATATATCTATCTATATACTTATATCCTCACAATTCTTTTGGTAAATAATACCATCCCCATTTTAAAGAAGAAAATTTGAGATTCCAAAAGTAGTTGTGTACCCACATTTACACACTTACTTAGTTAATGACACGAATAGAATTAAATCACTGTTATTACTATGATTTTATTAAAAAAAAACTTCTGAGTTTACATTATAAATATTAGGATTTTGTGTAAAATCACAGTTACGTGAAATATATCAGACTCTTATACTTTAGCTGTAACTAGATTTTCACTATGTTATCTTTACCTCACTTATAATATCACCAAACATTAGACTCATTTCTTAGTGAAAGTGCTGCTATCATAGCCAACCTAAAATAAAATATTACTGAGAAAATTTTGCACATTCAGTCATAAATCTGAGCATTCACAGAACAGTTAGTAACTATAATATTTTATAGGCACTTTTTATAGCTTTTAAAAGGAACACTTCAAAAATTGCTTTTTCGTTGCTGTACTTTGAGACACATAATAGAAGATGGACAATATTTGCAAATGAAGAAAATGATACAACCTAGGAAATGGATATTTCTAGGTAAAGTTCTATAAGATTTAGTTATCTACTTTGAATCCTTTGCAAAACTCTTATGAAATTTCCTAAATACTTTAAAGATTGGACACTTTAACCTTCGCATTGAAAAGCCAAAGATCATTAATTTGCCTAGAATGAATTGGAAAACCTAATGTTTAGGTTAGAATTTGTGCCCTACCCCTTTAGAGAGAAATTTGGATATACTTAACTCTAAGGTAATTTTATATTTTCAAGCATATTAAATGAGGAATGATAAAATTGCTTTAAAATAAGAGAATGTTTATAGGTTGAATATTTTAGGTTGTATTTGTGGTAATTTAGAAAAAAAACTTTTTTTTTTATTTGTGGTAATCTAGAAAAAAAACAAGAAGTCTGTTTTGACATGTAAAATTAGAGTTGAGAATAAAACACAAAATAATGATGATTACAATTAAAACGTACAGTACTAAATGTTCTCACATGCATTAAGATTCTTCTACCCACATGTTACAGGGAAGGAGACAGGATAAAAGTAAAAATGAACTTTCTATATTTTCCGCATGATTTCAGAGTCTATGCTAAAGGCACAGCACGCCATGCTGCCATTAACTGTAAACTTCGGGGGAGAAGAGATGCAGCTAGAATTTGTTTTATACCTTCATAGCATTGTGAAGATTCCATAATAACCATATTCCAATACAATTCGAATTTAGAGCTTAATAAGTGAGTGTTATATTCTTGTTTTAAATTTTACTCTCATTTCTGAAAAAAAAAAAAATACATGTTCTTCCCATTACTTAAAAAAAAAAAAAAAGCCATGCCTTGTTTCTATTTTTGGAAAAAAATTCCTGAAATACATAGAAAATGAAGGTTTACAGTTTTTAATCAAGATCTTTTGAGGAAACACAATGTCTTGATGAAAGCAAAAAAAAAAAAAAAAAAAAAACTCTAACCGTTAACTGTCCTTAATTAGTCCCTTAACATCTCAGAAATTCCGCTCACAAATTCCAATTCAAAATGGAAAGACTTAGAGAAAAAAAAAACCCAGTTTAGCCAAAAATTCATACAAAAATATAAGGGAGAAAAATGTTCAAACAGGGACTTTTGTGTGTTTTAAATATTATAGGTCTAAGACTTATTCAGTTTGGTAAATTCAAAGAGATAATGAGAGGCTATGGATGGCTACTCTAGACTTCAGTGCAAGGCAGTGAAAATAGGAACAATCCCTATTTGTTTCAGTTTCCAAAACTATATTTCCAGTGACTTTTTTTCACCATTGCATCTCCATGTACTACTTACCTAGTCCCAAACACACTGATGTGGAAAAAAAAAAGTTTTTAAAAAGAAAAAAAAAAATTTACTTGTTTCTTTTTTGTTGTTGTTGTATCATGCCCCCTTTTTAAACTTACTGAAATAAAATCAAAGTTCTCCAGTGAAGTACTTGTTCCTTCTGCCATGCCCTAAAAATGATCAGAAATCTACCTCACTAAAGACTTAAAGGGAAACCATGGTGGTGTAGTGGGTAAGTGCTACAGCTGCTAATCAAAAGATTGGCAGTTCGAATCCACCAGGTGCTCCTTGGAAACTCTATGGGGCAGTTCTACCCGTCTTATAGGGTCACTATGAGTCGGAATTGACTCGACAGCAACGGGTTTGGTTTTTGGGTTTTAAAAACGTAAAGCATAAGCTTTCTCTGGCTGTATGCAAGACATTGTCATCTTTCTCCATGAACAGCACCAGGTAGGATGTGCCCCAAAAATTATTTATAAGGGAAACAAGCACAAAATAAAAATACTGAAATATATTCTGTAAAATCATTAATCTCCAGCAAAACCGTATTTTAAAAGTTTTGAAAATTAATTTTTGCCAAAGACAGGAAGGGTAGGGGGATGTATGGATGGAGAACACTCACCAAAAATACATTTTAAGATTCTGTATTAGTGACCCACTTAGAGTGTGTACGGCTTTTGTTTTTGTTTTAAACATCAGATTTGGACTAATAGAGAATCCATTGATTTCTGGATCATTTTCTGCTCTATCGTTTTATATTTTACTGTTATTAGGAATTCATGTATTAATTTATTATGTTATTTTTAATTTTCATGTGCATTCCAAGGACCAAGAAACTAGCTACACAATTATCAAATCTAAGGAGACAACTATTACTGCAGAGGGCCTGAAACCAGCTTCAGTATATGTCTTCCAAATTCGAGCACGCACAGCAGCAGGCTATGGTACCTTCAGCCGAAGATTTGAGTTTGAAACCATCCCAGTGTGTAAGTCATTTTAATTACTGTCAACGCATGTCTCCATAATGGTTACCAGAAAAGAGTCAGTGGATCAATACTTTCCCAGGGCACTCTGTCAGTTTCATTCTCATTCTGTCTCTCCCAGGCATGACCGCTTCAGGTAGGAAGTATCTTTCATGCTGTAATGGTGGGTTGGCGGGTTAACACATCTATCTCTGCTTCCTCAGCACATTTAGTTTACTGGGAGATGAAACATCAGGAGATCCTTAAGAAATGTTTAAACCTTGTTTTGAACACTTTCTTTCTATCTCTGCCATAATTTATTAAATGATTACCATTTACTTTTTACTTGCTTTACTGAATTATTCCACTAGGCTTAGTCTATGAAAATACCATAAGAGTTCTCTTTCGTATAGAGTTTAGCAAGAAACTGGTGTTCATAGGAAAATACCTCTCAAGGGTAGGGCGCGGTTGGCAAACAAACAGTAGGCATGTGTTATATGTGTAAAAAATGGCCAAGAAAGCTGTACAGAGCAGTTCTACTCTGTTGTGTATGAGGTTGCCATGAGTCAGAATCTACTGGACAGCAAAGGATTTTGTTTTGGTTTTTCCAGGCTAAAACTAGGAAGAAAGGCCTGATAATCTGCCACCAAAAACTCAGCAAATGAAAACCTTATGGATCAAAACCATGCGATCTCATTATACATCATTTGGTCACCATGAGTCATGGCCTACTTGATGTCAACTAACAAAGACAACATAATCTATGGAGCAAAAAGATACACATTGATAATTAAAATAACATTTCTCTTCAGAGCCCCTGTAGTATTTATGGTATATATGCCATTTATTTGACAGTTATTTGTGTAGTCTTTTGTGAAATCACTTGAGTTATTTTACTGGGCAATTATTATTTTATATAAAAGTACATATATTTTTCCCAAAAAGGTCCCCCCAATACTGGAATGTAAGAATTATTGCATCTTAAGTGTATTTGCACTTTTGCCTATTAAGTTTATAGGCGATTTTCATCTGGTGGTTGACCAGTTGAGAATAAGTGCTTCAGTGAGTCACTCTTGCTATGAAAGTTTGTCTTTTAATTCAGGTATGTAAGGAGAAAAATTATTTTAAAATCATTACTACATATATACTTTTTAAAAATAATTTTCTAATTGGATGCCCAATTCATAATGATACACAAAAATATCACATTCAAACATTATGTTATTGGCTTTTCAAAAAATATTATACATTAATTCATATAAAACTTATCATTTTTTTTAATAAGGTAAAACCCATTGCTGTCAAGATGATTCCAACTCATAGCAACCCTATAGGACAGACTGGAATTGCCCCATAGGGTTTCCAAGGAATAGCTGGGGGACTCAAACTGCTGACCTTTGGTTTAGCAGCCAAATGCTTATCCACTGTGCAACCAGGGCTCTGAGTTATAAGGTATAGGAGGTGAAATTTCCATAAAAAGCTTTCCTTTTTTATTTACATTATCTGATTTTATGTCCAAAATATAGTCCTAAAACCAAGTGCAAATAGTAGTGATAACAGGAATCCAAAAATATTTTGTAAAGACTATTAAATGTGAATTTTTGGATGGGAAAATTTAAGGTAGCATATGTTTAAGAAGTCACCTTGTTTTTCCAGAGATGAAGTATAGTTATAATGACGGGAAAGGAAATATTATTCTTTATTAAAGAATATTGTTTTTATAACTAATATCCTTTTAATGACAACATCTTCTAATGCTTAAAAATGTCCTTATAAGTGCTCTCAAAACACATCTCAACTAGTTTTGTGAAAATAAATCATCTATCAACTATTTCTTAGTAAACACATGCAATGATAGAAAACATGAGTGGCTAAAGATTCATATCTTTAAAGGTTAGTAAATTTAAAATATGTTAAAATGAGCATGATGGTTCATATTTAGGGCTAATTTTTCTCTATTGCCTAAAGAATGAACAAGTATGAAGGGACTGACATTATCCTATAAATTCTGTATTTGCAGTTTAGTTAAATATAATTGTTGCTATTATTGATTCTGGCAGGGCAAGCAAAGAAATATCGAAAATTCTGATGAAATGTTTTCTATTAGAAATAGCTTACAAATTAATCAGTTCATGTGAAATAATCGATAATTAAAACTCATCAAGAAACTTCAAAATATTGCAAATTTTAAAAAATAAATAATTATTTCTTAAACTCTTCCTCATAGCTTCTTAATTGTCTTTTACATAAAAAGTCTGATTTCACTGAAAGATAGATTAAATTGTAGAAATATTAATATTTGTGATTTGACATTATTTAGAACTTTTTAATAAAAGTTATTAATTTTAATATTTTGAGAATGATGATGTATCATTAGCAATTGTTTTAAAGCAAAATAGTATCCATATCTATAAGGTAAATACAGGAAATAAAATTTCATGATACACAGGTACACATTGTAGAACGCTGTTAAATTGTCTTGTCAGCTACTAAAAATAAAGCATTTGACACTACCAATCACCTATAATTTTTCTAAAAAAATAATTCTTTAGTCAGCCTGAAATTGTATTGTTCTCACTTTGTATTAATCATGCCCTTTTCCTTCACAACTGAACAGCGAGAGTTCCTAAACTAGCATTCATTTGAACCGTTAATCACTTAAGAAGGAAAGCTTTGTTAGAGTCAGATTAGAAAGGCTTTTGAAAGCTAGACTGAGGATTTGGAAATTTCTATTACCTCCTTGACCAGAGTAGACTAACTAACGTGATATTTTTGGATATTTAATATAAGCATATAAGAGGCAGGGTGGGAATATTTAGCCTGTATTTCAGCCATTTGGTTATACATTAATGACTGAATTAAATAAATGATAACTGAATGAAAAGAAGTAATAGATAGAGAAAAAATAAATAAAAGATTTGGACAACTAACGTATAAATAGGAATTAAGACAAAAGCACTGTTAGTTAAAAGAAACTAAAAAGAGGAAGAACCAGTTTGTTTTGTTAGTTGGGTTCATAGTAAAGTTTTCTGTTTATTTGCTTTTGTTAATGTCCTTGAGGATAGGATAATATAAGGGGTTGATTTTGTTTATGTGTAACAAAAAAATCAAATAAGGGGGATAAAAGTCTCATATAAAAAAATGCACTAATGCTTTGAAGACAAATAAGAATTGGCGTTATAAATTTTAGGACCTTCAGATGATAGTTGTTAACTAATGCTATGAACAAAAATGTATCTATCAGGCAGAGCGAGGAAAAAAGGAGGGGGGAGGGATATCAAGAGCAAGAGGGAGAACTGTGGAGGATCAGGAACTACCATGTATTAGGAAATACACATACAATGTGGGAAGAGAATCTGGAGCCGATATAATTGACAAAGCATGCTTCAAAGGGAGACAAAGAGAAAATAGATTGCCTCATGCCATAGAAACCAACATGACCCTGGTGTGTAATGATTAAGAGCTACAGCTGCTGACCAAAAGGTCAGCAGCCTGGATCCACCAGGTGCTCCTTGAAAACTCTATGCGTTAGTTCTACTCTGTCCTATAGGGTGGCTATGAGTCGGAATCGAAACCAAGAGGAGGAGAGTTGCAAGGATGACAGATATGTTCAACAATGTAAAAACCCTCATCATGGTGCAGGGTGAGATAAATGGAAAAATACTCATTGTACTTAGTACATATAATATCATTCCTGGACCTCAGGGCAAAAGGAGAAAAGGTAAGTTTCAGAGATGAATTAACAGTGTTGGCACTCAGAAGAGGTGGCCAGTTCCAGACAACTCTGTCAAGATGTGAAAATAAAACAAGAGATAATGATAACATGTATTAATAATAGCTACTATTTATTGAAGTCTACCTGTGGTTGAAGTACTATGCTAAATACTTTATATTATCTCATTTAATCTTCAAAAGATATAATGATGCAGGGATGTTATCCCTATTTGAATATTAAAGAAATGTGATGTCAGAGGTTAAATAACTTCTCTTGTTCCATATGTTTAGAAAGTGTTAGAGTTGGTATTCAGACTCAAGTCAAACTAATTCCAGTAATGGTAGATGTAAGGGGCTCCTGGGCGGCACAAACGGTTAAACTCTTAACTAACTAGCCGAAAGGTTCGTGGTTCAAACCCACCCAAAAAAGAAAAGGCCTAGCAATCTGCTTCAGAAAGATTACAGCCTTGCAAACCCTATGGAGCTGTTATACCCTGTACACATTGGGTCACCGTGAGTCAGAATAGACTGTATAGCAGCTAACAGCAACAACAAGACGAGATGTCTGTGCAGGATTTTAAGTAGCAGATAAGTAACCTATAAAAACAAAAATCAAACCCATTGCCATCAAGTCGATTCCAACTCATAGCGACCCTATAATACAAATCCGTTGCCACAGAGTTGATTCCAGCTCGTAGCAGCCCTATAGGACAGAGCAGAACTGCTCCACAGGGTTTCCAAGGAGCCCCTGGTGGATTCGAACTGCTGACCTTTTGGTCAGCAGCTGAACTCCTAACCACTATGCCACCAGGGTTTCCATCAGCCCTATAGGGAAACAAAAATCCCTCCTGGACAGGGAACTATGAAGAAGGAAAGAGGGGGCAAGAGGGAGCTCTAACAGTGAGTTAACCAAACAAAAAAACCAAACCCGTTGCCATCGAGTCGATTCCGACTTATAGAGACCCTATAGGACAGAGTAGAACTGCCCCATAGAGTTTCCAAGGAGCGCCTGGTGGATTCGAACTGCCAACCTTTTGGTTAGTAGCCGTAGCACTTAACCACTACGCCAGTAGGATTTAAGTTATGCATAGCAAAATAAAGTTATTTAGGTATAGTTAACCATGAAGTTCAGACTTGATCACTCTGTTTTATACCTAAAGTCTAACGTTTCTAAATTAAGGGAGGTTAGAATGGATTAGTATATAGTGAAAATGGGGAAGACTCATTATGAGGAAGAGTTTGTTAGGGAATTAGTAAGAGAAAATGAAAGGCATTAGAGCACAATCAAAATCATACCTTTTTGTGACCCAACTATTTTTCCTTTTATTTTTGTTGTTGATACAATGTGTTTTCCATAATGGAGGGCGTCTGAGTTTTTGGTGGATAATATGATTTTTGTTTTATGCCTCATTCACAAATTGTACCCTCAGAGTCCAAAGGTACATATGTGTACCAAATAAAAATTTTCAAAATTCATGTTTTTCCTACCAAAAATTCAATGATTCAGTACACCTCTTACAATACCCTATAAAAACAGTAATTTGCAGCACACACCTATTTTTTCCATTTCAAACTGTTATATAGAGCCCTCCTGCTGGCAGTACATACTGTCAGTGGGACAGTAGCTTCCCAAATAAGTAAATAATAGCTGTATCATTTACTGGTCCTGAGAATGTTAAATAGCTCTGAACTTATACGGGCCAAGTTTGCACGGTTTTCTTTTGAAGTGTCCCCTCTACCCTCCTCACCAAAAAAAAAAAAAAAAAAACATTATAAGTAACCTGAATTTATAGATTAATAAAGCAAATCTGTGGACGGCTACTGGTAATATTACGTGAATTACCTCTGGCCTAACCAATTTATACTATAAACCGGTAATAAATTTTCTTACCACAGGCATCAGCATCAAAGAATAAAAGGAAAAAGACAAAAAATAGAGCGAGTAGCCATTGAATTACCTCTGTTATCACTGAAAAAGAGGGAGAGTAGTAGCATAGACTCAGACTATAAGTAATACGTGTTCACTAACCAGCTCTTGATAATAGTGGGCTCCATGAACCAGCAGATAATAATAATAGAATTGACCTCAAGTGTGTGAAAATACAAAACATTGCAAGAAAGTAGTCAGAGAGCCAGTCAGTTTTGGTTAGAAAGAACCAAGGATGAGGTGACTAGAAAAGAAAAAAGCATATGGAGGTTAAAAGTGGCCAAGAGCTGGTAAGGTGTTATAAAAAAAAAAAAGAAAGAAACATGGAAAATATGGTTATTTTGATTAGTTCAAATGACTGAAAATTTGAGATTATGAGCATAAACTAGTGATACTGTAAAAATATCAACATTACTCGATGGCACTGGGTGGGATATAATTAAACAATAAACATGCTAGATTTGTTATTGAGGGATTCTTATGAACATTCATAAAATGTATTTTATTCTACAGGTTTGTTATTTTAATGAGGAATTAGTTATCAACTCAAGGACAAAAGTTCCTTGCCTATTTAGGTACATGTATCTAATTACATCCATAGTAATTATATATTTTTTGTGCAATTGTACCCTTATTATAAGGGTTGGTTGACCCTTATTATGGTAGGTGTATTGATAAAATTTAAAATATTTCATCTAAATCCCAAGTACTATTTTAAAAAAAAGATACAAGTGAATTTAGTCGTATCTCAGACTTCTCAAAGTTGAAAATCTATCCCTGGATATTTTTCTAACAGTGATTCCATTTATAAAGTATATTTACTGATTATGTTATTGCTTGAAATTAAATATTTTAATTATATAAAATGTTCTTTAGAAAATACAGTGACCCTATCAGACAGAGTAGAAGTGCTCCATACGGTTTCCAAGGAGCAGCTGGTGGATTCAAACTGCTGATCTTCTGTTCAGCAGCCTGAGCTCTTAACCACTGCACAGTGTTTGTATTTAACGTCAGTCAATGAGGTCTTAGCTGCAACATTTTAGACTTCACCCTATATCTGTGGGGCAGAGGGGAATCTTTTCAGAGTTAACTAGATTTTCTTCTCTAGCACAGCAGCATGTGGACTGTAAATGTCAAATCTCCTATTCCTATCCTCTCCTATTTAGATTAAGGTATTTGAAGTAAAGGATGAAATTGCATTTTACTTTGCAAAGCTAAGTCCCTAGATGAATACTACGCAAACAGTATATTCATTTTTTATGATGACAAGGAAGTAATCGGTGACTTAGTGAAACTTTGGAATTTTGTTTGGAGAGTAAATATTTTCTCCTGAAGATGTCTGCTTTCGAGAAAAGATCTTAGGTGGAAATTTGGCCAAGTGTGGGAGAATTGCTTAAACCATGGACTGATTATCGAGTATTAAGTAGCTCTTAGTTCAAATGCATATGATCACTTTAACCACAAGCTCTGTTCCTGTGTCTCCTATCAGCAGTTGCGGCATCCAGCGATGAAAGCCAGATTCCTATAATTGCTGTGTCTGTGACAGTGGGAGTCATTTTGTTGGCAGTGGTTATTGGCTTTCTCCTCAGTGGAAGGTAAGAGAGGAAACTGTGAGTCTGATCTTTTGCAGCTGATTTCTTCCTTCCCTTGATCTGAACATTTGGCAATGCACATCCCAAAACAAGGCAAGCAAGCAATATGTCAGTGGATAGCCTTAATATACGGATGTTTCTTAAGTTTACCGTTCCATGTTAGTGCTAATTTTTTAAGCACACAATTTCTACTTTCCAGGTATGCTTTCTTCACAGAGTAGTATTAACTTGTCACTGTTGATTCTGTCATTAATAGGATCATATCTCTTTTTCTAATATAGTTTTTTTTTTTTAATCTGGATTTTGTTTTCTTCTCAAATGTATGGTTGCCTGCTCAATTTTAGTTATTGTATCACACACCCTATGCCTGCTTCTGCTAGATTTATAGGAATAGGGCTGATAATCCTAGTTAGTCAGCATTCTATTCTAACACACCGATGGGCACGAAGCAGACATTCTATCAAACATACATTTTGGGAAATAACCAGCCATTTTTAATTAATGCTTTAATTTTCAGATTCTGAGTGATTTCAACTTGAGCACATCAATGATGGTATATACTTATTTAAAGTGAACTTTATATTAATAAATACAGTAATATATTTATTGCTTATCTACATTTTTCTATTTAAACACAAATAGAAGGGGTAGAGTGTCAATAAGAGTTTTGGTAGAAGTCATTTTCTGACATTCAGCTGAGCATAATCAACCTACAACAAACTTTGTAATTGAATATATTTTCATTTTACCTGCAGGCCATTGTTAGAAGGCATATGCTGTAATGAGATATGTCCATTTGGAAAGGTTTTGGTATTAGACCATTATAGAAAACTTGATAAAAATCTCCATGGAAATATTTAAACCTGCACAAAAATGTGAAAATGTACTATAAGGTTTGAAAGAATGTCAGAAAATCAATATTCGTATTGATTTTGTTACTGCTGTACTCATTTACTTTTGACTCTTCAGCACCTCTTCAACTCATAAATATACAGAATTAGGTACTTTTCAATATACTGCATATTGTGTTCTGAAGAGATTTATAACTATACCCTTCAATTACCGTGGTAACAGTTTATTTTCATAAAACATTGTTATCCCATTTGAATATCCTTTCTCTTTATGTCTGAAAATTCATTTCTGCTAATTCTTGTTCACGTAAGAGTGTTCAGTGGTTCCTTACAAATGTTAGTAATAATCCATGACCTAATATTTGAATAGCAATTATGCATTTATGGAGTTTCTAGCTTTAAGCCAGTTTATGTTTTGTAGAGGGAAGTAATCCAAAGCCCCCCTTCTGGATGTGTGCTGTCCCACTGATCTCTACTCTCTGAAGTTACCTGGGCAGAATGCCTACCTGGATGCCTATTTAGATAAACAGATTTCACTGGTCTTGTCATAAAAATTGCTCAGATTTTGACCAAATAAGAGAATTACGATGATTGAGTTGTAACTACCAAGAAACATACTATGTGATAATTTGTCTTTTGTACCCCAAAAGGGTAGATAACTATGACGCATTTGCAGAGTTGGTTTGTAATATCATTAGTTTACTTCCAACTAGATATGACTTTGCTTTTTCTTTTGTAATAAGTCCAATATGCATTAATTATGTTTGGAGATATGAGGATGGTAATAAATTGTCTCCACATTTAGAAGAAATGAATAAAAATGGAGAGAAGAGCTAAACCTAGAAGCAATGAATTTTCAAGTTTCAGAGTTTAGGAAAGAGCTTACATGAAATATTAGAAGTATTTTATTGTAGACATAACAGTGTTCACTTAACTGAAGTATTATTAATGTGCATTTATTGATAATTTTTGAATAAGGATTCCAGCTTACCTATATGTTTATGAGCCCCTGTTCTCTAGAAATTTCCATCCTAAGTATATACATATATTTGACTTTTAAACAATCTATATATCTGTGTATATATATATATATATATATATATATATATCTATCTGTAACATTAACATCAGATGGAATGTTTGAGAGAAATTTCAATCTACCCATTAATTGCTAAATGAAGGATAATATAACTTTAGCAATCACGTACACAAACACACACACACAGTAAATTCCATATGTGGCTGACTTTCCTGTACAAACAAGAAAAATTTTGGTATAATTTCTCAGTCGTACTGGAAGAACATCAACACCCGAGAGACAAAGCTTAATTTTCTACATAACTACATCCATGGCTCCATAAGATAATTTTGTGAATGTATTGTTTCATAAATGTATATTACTTTGAAAAATAGGAACACCTTCTAAATAGTGAATTGCTTATTCATATTAAAAGTTTTGTAATACAATTTAATTTCATAACCCAGTCTAGAATGCTGAACTTAGTATTTTGAGTTTAGAAATTAAATTTCATTAAGAAATAATTTGTAATTTCTATATTTTAGCAGCAATCTTGCAGCAAATTTAATTCTTTTTGTTGTTGTTGAATCCCAGAAGGCATTTGATTTAGGGTTTAAAGATGTTCAACCACTGTATTTTACTCTTCATGTATAAGTCATTGGATGTTTGTATTATATATACTTACTTAAAAGCCAAGTGATATGATCCCTGGAAGACTTTCCCTACCTCTCTCAAGGGAATGAACTTAGTGATTTTTATGTGAACTAAGAATACTTTCCTTGTAGTTCCTAGAGTGTTCTGAATTAACACAATAAACAATGGTCAAGTAAAGGGTAAACTAAATGAAGAAACGTGATGGTAAAACTTGACACAATAGTGGGAAATTATGGTTGAGTTCTTGAAAATAGCCTGTCCCAGGAATGGTCTAAGAAGATTATATATAATGTTTTCCTCTCCTCTCTGTGACAAAATGATTGATAAACACATAATATAATGATATTTAGACTATCCTCTCACCTTGAACTTACTCTCTTTTATTCCTTTGATCATGATACTGTAAATCAGATCTTTACTCCTAGACAATATATATTTTAACTGAAAACAATTTGATACAGCAGAGGTGATATAGAAAAATTAATATTATTTTGATATATTGCAAAAATATCAATATTGAGTGTTTGTAATATTCACAATTTATATTATTATTTAAAAAAACTAGAAAATGTGGTAACAGATAATACACTGAATAGTATGAGATTAATCTTTTTAAAATTAAAAAAAAATCAATGCTCTTTTTTCTAAAATATACTGGGGAATGAAAAATATATCAACTATTGAGAATTTCTAATCCTTTTAGTTTAATTTAAACTGATTATGCAGAAGTCTTTTGGAATCGTCATACCTACACATAGTTTCAAAATGCCATGGATTGAATTATGTCCCCCCAAAATATGTGCCAACATGGCTAGGCCATGATTTCCAGTATTGTATGGTTGTCCTTCATTTTGTGATCTGATGTAATTGTCCTATGAATTGTAAATCCCAATCTCTTCCTGTGGTTAACAGGATCAGGTTATGTTAAAGAGGATTAGGTTATATGTGTTATGTTAATTAGCAGGATTATGTTGGGATGCAACAGCCTTACTCACGTCACAGCCCTCCTCTAATGTAAGTGGAGTTTCTCTGGGTTGCAACCTGCATCACTTTTTATCTCACTAGTGATAAAAAAAAAAAGGAGAGAGAAACCAGCAGACAGAGAGGCCCCCCAGGAGCAGAGCACATCCTTCAGACCCAGGGTTCCTGTGCTGAGAATCTCCTAGACCCAGGGGAAGATTCATGCCAAGACACATGTAGATCTCCAAGGAATGCTGGACCCACAGATGTTGAAAAGAGACAAGGAGATTCTCCCACAGCTGAGAAAGACTTCCTCTAGAGATGATGCCAGAATTTGAACTTCTAGCCTCCCAAGCTGTGAGAGAATAAATTTATTTTTGTGACAGCCATCCACTTGTGGCATTCCTGTTATACGAGCACTGGATAGCTAAAATAGAAATTAAATTTGGTAACAGGAGTGGGATGCTGCTCTGACAGATACCTAAAACGTAGAAGTAGTTTTGGAATTGGGTAATGTGAAGAGGCTGGAAGAGTTTTAAGGGCTCTAATAGTAAAAACCTAGATAGCCTGGAAGAGACTGTTAGTGGAATTATGGACCTCAAAGACAGTTCTGGTGAGGGCTCAGAAGGAAGTGAAGAGAGCTATAAAACCAGAGAAGTCACAGACTATGAGAAGCATCAGCAGAGAATTGGCTGCTGCAGAACGAGGAGACCAGCATGAGACCGTTCAGGAGCTGACCACAGAGCAAGAGAAAACTGAGTGCCTTCAGGCAGGAGGATTCCTGGCAGAGTGGGGTGCCTTCAGGCACTTATCAGTACAGCTAAAGAGCTTTGTAATACTTGTCTGAGCAGGGCAAAGGCCAGGCCAGCCCAAGAATTCCAAGGGGTCAAGGAGCCGAGAAGCCAAGAAACCAAGAAGCAGAAGCAGAAGAGACAAGAAGCATGGAAAGCAAGCTGCCTCAATCTCAAAGAGTAAGGCCAAGACCTCTGGGGTCTCAAAGGATGGGGACATGGCTTCTGGGGTTTCAAAGGATGGGACCACAGCCTTCTAGGTTTCAAAGAATCAGATTTTCACCACCTTAGTTCTGGAGTGTGGGGCTGCCATTCATGAGTTCCAGGAGCATGGGGCCAGATCCACTGCCCAAAGCTGAGAGACAAGGCTTCCATGCCTATGAGGTAGAAGAATGGGTCTTGCAGAGACCAAGAGATGGGGCTTCCCCTCAGTTGGGCTAGGAGAATGGGGCCATCCAAAGTTGAGGGAGTAGAGTTGTATCCCAATAGGCCTGGAAGGGGGAGCTGAAGCCCAGGGCCAAGTGTTCTCCACCCAGAATTCAGAGAGCATGCCCAACACCCAGAGTCTGGAGGGTAGGGTCACCACACAGATGGCCTCAGAGAACATGATTATTTTCATGCCTTAAGAGCTAATGTAAATTATTATGCTTTATTTATTTTTTCTTGGTGACAGTTATTCCTTCTTTCTCTCCAGTTTCATCCATTTGTAATGAAAATGTCTACCTTGAGCCTGTTCCACCATTGCACTATGGAAGCAGAAAACTTGTATTCTAGATTTCATAGGTTCATAGATGAAGAGGAAATTTTACCCAGGATGGAATTTGGACTTGGAGTTGATTTTCAGTTTTGGGGATGATATGATGTGGTGAAAGTATTTTACATGTGGCAAAGGCATGAATCTTGGGGGGCAGAATGATGGAATGTCATGAATTAAATTCTGACCCCCCCAAAATATCTGTCAACTTGACTAGGCCATGATTCTCAGTATTGTGTGGTTGTCCTCCATTTTGTGATCTGATGCAATTGTTTTATATGTTGTAAATCCTAATCTCTGCCTGTGATTACTGAGGCAGGATTAGGTTATTTTTGTTATGTTGATGAGGCAGGATTAGAGTTGGATGCAACACCGTTACTCAGGTCAAAACCCTGATCTGATGTAAGGGGAGTTTCAAAGGGTGTAGCCTGCATCACCTTGTATCTTACAAGAGATAAAAGGAAAGAGAAGCCAGCAAAGAGAGAGGCCCCCTGAGCACTAACTAGAAAGAAAAGCCAGGAGTGGGGTGCATCCCTTGAACCCAGGGTCCCTGCACTGAGAACCTCCTAGACCCAGGGACAGTTGATGTCAAGATACATGTAGATCTCCAAGGAACACCAGGCCCACAGGTGTTGAAAGATGACAAGGTTCTTCTCCCAGAGCTGACAGAAAAAGCCTTTCTCTAGAGTTGACATCTGGAATTTGAACCTCTGGCCTCCTAAACTGTGAGAGAATAAATTTCTTTTTGTTAAAACCATCCACTTGTGTTATTTCCGGTATAGCAGCACTAGATAACTAAGGCAAGTCGTAATATAGAAAGATTAATATCATTTTGATATATTGCAAAAATTTTGAGTGTTTGTAATATTCACAATTTATATTTTTATTAAGAACCTAGAAAATGTGATAATAGATTTTAACACATCGAGTACTATGAGACTAATTTTTTTCAAATAAAAGATCAATGCTTTTTGTTCTAAAATATACTGGAGGATGAAAAATATATCACATATTGAGAATTTATAAACCTTTTAATATAGTTTGAACTGATAATGCAGAATTTTTTTTGAATCTTCCTACCTACACAATTTAAAATAATACATATAGGTAAGTATTAGTCTTGAATGTAAAAGTCCTATTAGAAATAGCAAAGGATCGTATACCATCTTAGAAATTTACTAATTCAAAATTTTGTGATCTCCCTTTTAAAAGTGCTAAGTATCCCCATAGGACATTTTCAGCAGGGTTCAGATTCTGTTTTTACTACTTTCTTTTCTGTTAATCTTTAATTATCTTTCAGTGAACCTAGAAAACAATTGACATGTCCTCAGCAATTACTGACTAATTATCGTAGGATAAAAATTATCATAGGATAGGTATAAATAAAACCTCCTGATATGCATGACATATTGTAATTGTTTTTAATCTTTCTCTTTTATTGGTAACAATGTTGATAACTTTCATATTATATACTAATTTGTTTTTTTCTCATATATGTACTATTTTATAAACATAAATTTTTGAATCAACCAGTCTTTCACTAGGGATTGTCATCTCCACCTTCTTCCAATTATATCTTTAAGAATGTTATTTACTGTATCCTTTCTGCTCTTTTTGTCCCTTTTAAAGATGATCATCGATATTATTAAATTGACTTTTTTCCCCTGTGCTCCCCTTTTCAAACATTTAAATTCTGAATTCTGAAAATTGATTACTGAATGCATTTTAGTCTGTTATAAAGCTTAAATTAACAGAACTCAGTTGCCTAGAGAAAACAAAGGAAAACTCATCTTTCAGTGTACAGGAACTATATTTTTTTTGAGTCTTTCTAAATATAGACTTCATAGGGTTAAAGAGTAATTTTTATACTCTGTTTCAGACCCGTCATTGATAGTGTATTTATGAATATAATTAAATTTTAAGAAAATTTCACAGCTTTGCATTTTAAGTGCACGCATATGCTCAGAGGTAAAAGACACCCTACATGTTACACATGTATTTCCCAACATGCATGCACATACTCTTGCATATAAACACACAAAAAAGTGAGCACTCTTTGCCAACTTTGAAATGGAACAAAAGAAAAAACCTACAGCTCCTGGAGAGACAGAATGATTACCTCACGCTGCTTGCCCTTAGATAGGATTTTAAGGCTATTTATAATGTTACTTTCATGCTGTGGTGTTCCTGAGGTGATAAATTTATTCTGAGAAGTGGTTTAATTACTGTTAAAAAGGATTAACCACTTTCTGGGCAATGGATCTCCCCTCGTGTGTCCTGGTAATGTTCAAATCTTGTGGCTGGACCAAAACCTGTTAAAGCCTATTTTCCTCTGCGTTTCATTATACACTTGAAACTCAATTCATTTGAAATGTCTCATGGTAACCTGAGGTGAAAATTCTTCAGAAGTCAGTGGATACTAGACATGGAGGCTCATGAACCTGTCAAAATTATGATACTTGTGGTCATTCCAGAAACTTGGAGAATTAATGGGAAATTGTTAAGACTATGGAGTCTTAAAAGAATGGGTTTATATAAAACATTGCTTTAGGGTTTTCTTTATAACTTGAAAATAATATTACAATTTAGCCTTTTGTAATTATTTACAGATTTCTTAAAGTATAACAGATTGTAAGTGGTATATTCTTCCCAATCATTCAGTCTACAAACATTTATTGAACATATCAAACAAAACAGGTGCTGGGAATATGAGCGAAAATGACGTTGTCCTTTTCCCAAAATATTTCCACCTTTGTTTAGTAGCCTAATAAGTAGACAGAATTTTGTAAAGCAAAAGTACAACAGTTAGGGATAAAGAGAAGAGTTTTACAATAAAATTGGAATCCTCCATTCATAGTAGCATCAATAACTTTTTTTTAATTTGAGCCTAAAGGATGGATCTATTCTTTAATTCAAAAATTATTTGAGTTTTTACTATGGGCAAGGCACTGTTCTTATGTAAGCAAAAGAAATGGCTTGAGGGTAGAATCCCCTGAACTTATAAGCTTTCCTTCACTTTTATTTGGAGCTAAATAAAATAATTATGTAAGCCTTTTGAATGGAAATACTTAATTTAAACAGCTTTCAGAGTTCTGCTTATATCTGAATAAAAACATCGTGGCTTCTCAGGGAATACTTTTAAAGGGATATCAAGTATTAAAAAAAAAAAATATGAAGACAAGCCTTTTTGCATGAGTATCATAAGAATAATATTGATAATAAATGTAATAATACCTAACATGCACTACATAGACATGCTATTAAGACTACTAAGTGTTTTACATGTTATACCTCACTTAATATTTACAACAACACTATATGCAAGTACTAGTGCTTAGTGCTATTCCCAATTAACAGCTGATAAAATTGTAGTCTGCCCTATAGGGTCGCTATGAGTCGGAATCCACTCAACGGCACTGGGATTAAAATTGTATTTTTCCTGTTTGCACTTAGCAAGGGGCAAAGTGGGCAAATTCCACCTTTGTTGCTAACTGAGTGGTAAGGATCAGCATGAATCCAATCCCTAAAATTTAAGGATGGATCCAGTTCTCACTTTCCCACTTCTCCATCCTTGCCAGCAGCTGCTCATGTGGCTCACTGTTCCCAAGCCAACCCACCCAGAATCAGGTCAGAGCTCACAAGTTAGACAGACACCATCGTTCAGACCAGCTGCTCATGCAGCATTTCTCAGACATTTTGCTGTTGTGTGCCATCAAGTCAATTCTGACTTATGGTGACCCTATAGGACATAGTAGAATTGCCCCATAGGGCTTCCTAGGCTCTGATCTTTACAGGAGTAGATTGCCATGTCTTTTCTCCTGTGGAGTGGCCTACCTTTCAGTTAGTAGCCAAATGCTTAATGATTGTACCACCTGGGCTCTTTTTCTTGGACCCTAGCCACTCAGAAAGGCCTCTGGGTGGTGCAAGTGGTTTATGATCAGCTGCTAAGCTAAAGGTTGGTGATTTGAACCCACCCAGAGGCTCGCTGAAGGAGGGCCTGCAAACTGCTTCCATAAAGACCACAGACAAGAAAACCCTATGGAGCAGTTCTATTCTGTAACACATGGGGTCACTTTGAGTCAGAATTGACATCATGGCATTTTTTAAGCCACCCAGAGGTAGTTCAGAGGTCATATGTTAGGAGGACACCTTATTTCAGACTGCCAAATAGGCAGATAACCTGCCCCTGCTGGTTCTCACTGCTCTTTTAGGTTTGTTAATTCACTGGAAGGATTCACAGAATTTCATAAAGAGTATACTCTTTGGCTACAATACTTATGGCTACAACTTTATTACAACCAAAAAGACTATAAACAAAGAGACACATAAGGTAAGGCCTCGGAGGGGTCACAGCAAGGAACTACCATGTCCCAAAGAGGGATGTACTACCCTTGCCTTTGCATGGTCACCAAATAGGAAGCTCCTCTGAGCCTTAGGGCTCAGGGCTTTTATCAGCCTTCCCACATGATCATAAAAAATTACATCATGTCTTCTGAGACTTAGTCAACATGGGCCACCAGGTATTATATCTTGGCCTGGTCAGCCCTACTCAGGTGTGAGGTGTGGTCTCCTATACTTGACCGTTCTAAGAAGTACATTGCTTATGGGTGTTACTGTTTATTTCATAGGGCTGTCTATTATTTGGCTGTGAGGTAATCTCTGGAATTGGCTTCAATTCCATGTTACAAGCATGATATACGGCTGTAATCTTGTTGTGGTTCTTCTGGTCTCTATCAGACTAGTAAGTCTAGTCTTTTTAATGAATTAAAAATTTGCTCTACATTTTCTCCCACTTTAACTGGAAGCTTGTATTGTGTTCCTGGTCAGAGCTGTCAGTAGTGATAGTTGGGCACTATCTAGTTCTTCTGGTCTCACGCTAGTGGAGGCTATGGTTCATGTGGACCATCAGTCCTTTGGACTAATTGTTTCCTGGATTCCTTGGTTTTCTTTACTCTCCTTTGCTCCAGATGGGAAGAGACCAATAGTTGTATCACACTGGTTCTTGAACATTGTAAGAATGGCCAGCCTTAAGGCTTTTACATTGACTCTGCTGCTTGATACTCCCTTGCTCCAGAGAACCTCATGGTTGCATGCTTATTTCTTGCAATTTTTTCTCAAATCTCATCCTTTCAATTGGACTTACTAAAATGATAACTTTCAGCTTCTTCCTCTGCACACCAGATCACCCATATTCTTTCTTTCCTTCATAACTCTTATTGCCATTCATATAACACAAACATATTTCTTCTGTTTGTTTGAACTCCAGGAATGAAAGGATGTTTATTTGTGCTTTTTCCCTCTGAAATAGTATCTAGGACATACAATGTTAAATTTGAATTAAAAAAAGAAAAAGTTATGTAATTTTTCCTGGTGTACCAGTAGCTATTGAGGGCCTGTGACTTGAAATTAGCTCTGAATTTAGGAGTCTTGCTCTTCACTATACAACTTTTCCATGAACTGATTGGAAGTATTAACTTTAACACTATCTTTATTTGAAGTACATTCAATGCATGATCCTTCAACTGTGTGATTTTGATGAAATGATGAATTCTTATGTACAAGCCCACTGATTATCTACTGCTAAAAATTATGCTGTTGGCATTTTTTAGATATTCCAAACTGGTCAGTGATATGAACAAAATACCTCTTAGAAATCAGTGTCACTTGTATATGATGCTAAAGTAAATAGCAAATGCAGTGGATTTTGTGGATTCTCCCTCCACTTTTCACTGGAAAATTATACCTGGTAAATGGTATTTATGTTAGAATTACTTGCATCGATGTCAGCAACTCCATGATACTTCCCAATTATGTGAAATCTGATTTATTTACTGTATGTATTCCCTCAAACCTTCTTTTCCCATTAAGATAGTTTTAGTTCATCACTTTATGTATCTGTCTCCCCTTATAGATATGTGTGCATCTTGAACATACATATTACACTACAGGTTCTCAGTAAATGTCTGATGACTATAAAACTGAAGGAGTCAAACCAGGTATTTAAGATTCTTTAAAATATTCATTAAACTACCTTTCCAAACTTACCCTACATGTTTTTCTTCTGGACTTCTTTGGTTGCAAATGACAGAAGCTGAATTCCAAGTGCCTTATCTAAAAGAGGGAAACCCTGGACGGCTGCTAACCAAGAGGTCGGCAGTTCAAATCCTCCGGGCGCTCCTTGGATACTCTATGGGGCAGTTCTACTCTGTCCTATAGGGTCGTTATGAGCTGGAATCGACTCAATGGCCTTGGGCAGTTTGTGGGTATCTAAAGGAGAATTTATAGCTATGATATAATGTCACTGTGAATCAGAATCGACTCGACAGCAACAGGTTTTTTTTGGTATAGCTGAAAAATTCCAGAGAGTGGAAAAAAAAATCCTAATTATAGGTACTGACGTCTAAATGATTTCCACTTTACAATTTGAGGTGCCTTACTCAAGAATCATCTGGCACAAATAGGGTAGTTAAAGCCTTAAAGCCACTGATCAAAATGAGGTTATTTGGCTAGAGCTTTGGGAACTCTGATCTTGAGAGGTAGGTTGGAGGAGAAAGATTCAGCCAAAGGAGAATAAGAAGGAGTCAGCTGTGAGGTGGCAGGAGACCAGTCATTTGTGTGATCACAGGTAGGAGAATGGCCACTCGATTGAATCCTATTGAGAACTTAACTAAGAAGAGGATGGAGAAGTTGCTACTGGATTCTTCAGCCCTTGCCTGAGTCTTTTCTGATATTTCCAGCAAATGTCCAAGAAAGCACTGCCTTGGCCCAGTTAGGTTTCCCTCTGAATCCAGGTCTAATGACTATGGCCGAGGAAATGCAGTGCACTGACTGGTCAAGTCTGTGGTTGGAGCTCACACAGGAACCTGACGATCGGGTCATTCCCATACAAGACACATGAATTGAAAATGAGGAAAGAGGATCTCATTCTGTACATTCGCTCACACCCTCCATTTGCTTAGGACATCCTTTCTACCATCTCCCAATGTGTAGATCTTTTCCATTTGTCAAAATCCACATTATACATTCTTTCCAACATAAAGCTTTCCCTAACTCTCAGAGTAAGGCACTCTCTCCTTCCCCTATGTCTCAGAACAATACATCAGTAATTTTCATTGAATTTAACACTTTCAACCTCAAATTACAATAAATTGTAACCATCATATCTCTCCTGCCCTTCAGTAAGTACTTTGAGGATAAAGACCTCTGCTCTGTGGCTTTCCCAAATAATCTAATGGATTGAATATCTCATAAATAATTGAATTCAACGTAAATTGTGCATCAGTCTGCATTTGAAGTGTTCTGTCACTTTTTTCCCTATTAATAAGTAAAATGAAAAATATTGGTAACTGTGTCATAGGCATAATTGAAAACCTAACCCTTAATACGCTTTCTTCCCCAATACTAAAACATTTGGTACCATCAGAAAATAAATGCAATTATTTCAAGCAGTATCGCATAGAAATTAAGAAATCTTTATTAGCTTACAATATTATTAGTTTACTTCTTGACATGCGAATACCTGTGTGATTATGCACAGGGTAACATCAAGCAGCAATAGATGTTATACATAATAATGTACATAATAATAATATATATGCATGGATCAATACATTTGTAATCTTCCGATTCTCTTAGGGTTTGTGGACATAATGTATATGTTAATAAATTTGGCATCTTTAACATAACTAGGATTATATATTTCAGAAATTGATTTTTATGATAAAAAAAAAGCCTTTAGTAAAATATTTTATCTAATACTATTTTATTTTAAAACAGTGATAAATAGAAAAATATTACTAATCAAACATGCAATCACTGATTTTAGAAATGATCTCATTAAAAGAAAAATCTCAGTTTTTTATCAATTATCAGTAGAGATGACTTTATAAAACTATAATGAATTCAGACATGTATATTGATTTAATATCTGGGAGTTGTTATCCCTTCTATTTTCTTATGATTACATGCTTATTTTCTTCAAAGGCTCCGAATCAAAGAGTAAATCATAATTTATTAATAATTGACAAATGAGTATCAGGACAAAGTAATTCTAAGGAAGAAGACCAGGAGCATAGCAACAACTAATTGCCCACTGTGGGAAGTAGATCATCCCAGGAAACTGAACCCAAGAGAGTTACTGGCTCAATTGCTTAACATTATTGAATATCCCACCTGCCATTTCTCGTAGATCATATACGTAAACATCACTGCAACTTTCAGGAAGTTATATTGAGACAAACATTTGACAGGAAAGACTCCATTTATAATATTGGAAACAACAGGTTAATAGCATTGATTGACATTTCAAGGAAGATGCAAATCATTTTAGTAAAGAAACTAGAGACTGTCAGATTTCATGAACCAAGAATCAGAGAGGAGGTCAAAAGCCTAACCAAAAGAGCAAAATGTGCTCTATGTCTGTAGCTTGATTTGCAGAAGTTCTTGTCCTCTAAGGACATGCCTCATCCCCTGAAATAAGGAACTGGCTGGTATACCAAAAAATGCTGGGGTCTGGTGGAAGGCCCAGCCATATTTGTGATACTCTTACCACACCTCCCAGAGTCCACAATGGCAAAGACTCTCACAGAACTTGATAGCCCACTCCACAGAAAAAATCAATAGTAGTATCCTATGCCAAAAGTTAAAAACATCTATTGAGCAAAATGTCAGTTAATTTCCTGAGCCATGTCTAAAAATAATAAAAAAAAAGGAGTATACTTATTATGGGATTGCTGAGAAATGAAGCAAATGAACAAAAGAATATTCCACGTGATTTGACACATTGCCTTGAAGCCACAGTTGATGAAGATCTGTGTCCTTTCTAAGTCCTGAAAAGGAATAAATGTTCCCAAATGAGCAACTCAGTCTCAAACGGCTGAATTCTTTATTATGCCATGTGAATGGACTGATTTATATACCAGGTATCTCTTACAGTTATAATGCTGAAAAGGATATTCTATCCCAACTGTCTTCCTTACCAAAATCAACAAATAGGTTTGGAACTATTTCAAATACTGGTTTAATTTGGGCTGGGCTGGGCTGGGTTTAATTCAGTTGGGACATGAGTGAGGAGAGCTGAGCTATCAAGTTATTTTACTTGTACTTTTATTAGATATAAGCTGTCTGCTGGCATTGCATTACATGTGGTGGCTACAGGTGCCAAACATTTGCATTCCCAGGTTCTAAGAAAACTTCAAAGAAAAAAAAAGGTTCCTGAGTGCAGTGAATTCTGTGCTAAATAAATTCACTAAGTTCTCTTATTTCTTTATTTATTTTTATTGCTGGGCTTGGATATTTTCTTCACCCATCTCTTATTCCTTGCTTCTGTCTCATTATCTCTTACTCCTCTGACTTTAATCTCACAGAAAAATAATATACTGCTTATGTATTAGATTTTTGGCATACATTTGCTCTCAATAGTCTATACACATTTTTTCTTTTCTTTTGTGACTATTATCATTGCAGATAGCAATGCGAGTAGATTTTCTTTTTCGTATTTGAGCTCCTACTTCAAATCATTGTGCTTTTTTTTTTTTTTTTTTTTTTGAGTCCCTGGATGGTGTGAACAGTTAATGCACTCAGCTACTGACTGAAAGGTTGGGCCTTTGTGTCCACTTAGAAGAGCCTCAGAATTAAGGCTTAGGATCTTCCACTGAAAAATCATCGATGAAAACCCTATGGTCAAATCTCGACATAAGTCAGAGTTAATTTGTGGGCAACTGAGTTTTAACTTTAAATTACTTTGTCTTTTTTTTTTTTTCTTTTAATAATTGTTATCTTTTTCTTTCTGTTAACATGACCTGGCCTTGGATCCCTCATCTCCGTGATGGTCAGTGTTTGTTGTGTTCTCTTGGGCCAGAGTAGACTGACAGGCAAGAGAAGATTGCTGGGGGTTTATTTAGTTGTTTTACCTCTTCCCACATCCCCACTTTTATCCTGGAAGGCCAGTTGTCTTCAAGTTATCAAGCTGGGACCTCCCCATGGTGAAAGTGGTGGGGGAGCTTCTCCTTTTCTTAGGCTTTTCTTAGACTGTTCTTGACTACCTTCACAATTGCAAATATTCAGTGTCCTTCCAAACTCTTTGTTCTGTAAGATTAATATTCCCATGTATTTTACAAGCTTCTGTTCCCATCTTCTAAAGTTCCCATGATTTTGACATTGGGAGATCCTAGTGCTTCTCTGACACGGCTATGCCTAATTCATTTGATTTTCCAGAAACAAAATTACTAGCCATTTGTGAGAACTGATTCTTTTCTTAGATGATGGACAAATCCTGCTAAAACAAAACAAAATAAAAAACATTGTACACATTGAGGTATAACTGAAACCATGTAACTTTATTAAATACTTTTATTTTAATACTATTTACCATTTCATATAGAAAGATATCTGTACCAAAATCTGAAGAACCATTGCACTAAGAATGTAAAATATTATGAGAACATATAGTTACAGAGAAAAGAGTTGAATGAATATGTAGGACTATAAAATGAAGTTAAATACTTTCTATATTAAGATTAATCATCCCTACATGTATTAGAATCTTCCCACAAATCCTCACAGCTAAAGCCCTCAGTGAGATTTTTAAGGATGCCAACACCAGATGGTACTATTCTGAGGATCCCAATTTTCAATATATCCATTCAACCAATATAGATATTAAAGATAGAGACCTGTTCTAAGTTTCTTAATTTACTGGAAGTGAAGTTATCAGGAAAAAAATCTTTAGGTTCAATCTTCCTGAAACAAAACATTGAAATATCATTTTAGCTACCCAAGTGATGAATGTCTAAACAAATGAGGGTTTAAAACAAATGTTATTATCAGGGCTGTGCCATAAATATAATTTGTTTTTGCTAGCAAAATTAGCATTATTTTTTGCAACTTTATCTGTCCCTATTTTTCACTCTACCATTCCCAAAATAAATTAAAACCTAAAATAATGGAGCACAAGGAAGTTAGTCGTGACAGCTGTATACTCCTTTCAAAGGAATCTCAGAAATAGGCCTCACTGATCTGTGAAATGACTGAGGAAAAAGTTCAGTGGAAGAGCTTTGTAGTAACTTTAGGCTTCTAGAAATGGAGGCAATTGGTGTTACATTAAGGAATTCATGTCTTGCTCATTAGAGACCTGAACACATGATTCAGTGTTCTGTTTATCAACACTAGTGTGCCAGGCCAGGCTCTGTTTATTGAGGAGCATAAATAAGACGGCAGTTGATTGCAAAGTTGATTCAATACATTTTTTTTCTTTTATTGAGCTAGTAAACAGTCTCTCTTCATACATTTCACCTTATAGTAATAGAAGTCTCTTAATAAGCTTAGAGTTTAATATTAAAATATAATAATAAAAACAAAAGTGAAAGGAAAGACCTTAAAAAATGAAGACACACACATAACTGTGAATTTCTTCTATTAGGTGGCCAGATAGGTAACTAGTCCAAATCAGCAGCATCATTTTGAATTCTACTGGTTTTCACGCACACACACAAAAGTAATTTTAAAGTTGATGAGCTGACATTGGTTAAGTAAGATTCTGATTTATCAAATAACTTTAGAAAAGTTTTTTTTTTTTTTTTTTACAAAACACAGAAGGGCTGAGAAAGAAAAAAAAGAAAAGCGAGTTTGAGATAAATGTGAAATTTTTTTTTTCTTTTCTTTCCTTAGTGGTTCTTAATAGCAAACGATTTTTCTTACCTGCCTGTTTGCCAGATTTTGAGATCTGATATTTGTTTAAGATTGCAGTCCGCTCTAACTATATGATGCCTACAATGTCCTATTTTCTACCTGCTGTTGGTGAAGAAATGTGGGCGTTCAGGAGATTTATAACAAAACACCATACCTGATAAGCACATGTATAACAAATATTTTTGAAAAAGATTTAATATTTTGTTGACTATAATATAAATTATATATTGTTTAATAATGGATTATACAATTTGGAGCTACAAAAAAATCAACAACAACAGTTCAAAAAGATTTCTTATTAAACATTAAACTTGCAATTACTAGAAATCCATAATGATAAATGTAAAGAAAAAGCTCCTGGTTTAAATAGATAGAACCAAGGATAAAATTTATAGTTAACTTAGCAAAACCATTCTTCATTTATTGATAATATAAATTAACATTGTAAACACGTTTACAGGAGAATTATTTAAAGTGTTTTTAAGAGAGCAAATTGTTTTTAAGCACCTCCAGGCACTTTAGAATTTTTTATTAACATATAAACCATTAATTTTCTAATTACCATCTATTCCTTTTTTATTTATTAAGTAAAGTCCCCTGAGACTATTATAAGGTACATCATTCAGTACAACAAGTATTTGTTGAGTACCTATTGGATCAGTGCTTCCCAACCTGGAGGAAATTTGGAATTGAGTGCTTCTTGACTGCCAGGCACTTTACTAAATGCTTTTGAATCTATTGTTTCCTTTAATATAAGGAGCCCTTGTGGCACAGTGGTTAAAGAATTCAGCTGCTACCTGAAATGTTGGTACTTTGAATGGACCAGCAGCTACATGAGAGAAAAATGTGGCTGTCTGCTTTCATAAAGATTTACAGCCTGGGATACCCTATAGTGCAGTTCTGCTCTGTCCTATAGGGTCACTATAAGTTGGAGTCATCTCTATGGCAGTGGGTTTTTTGAACTTTTGAAAAATAATGTGACCAGGTCACCGCAATAAAGTTGTTCAATGTAATGGCTCTTGTGTATAGCCTGGGCATAAGTATATTCAAAATGCTCCCTCCCCACTTGCTTTTAATCTGCTTCCAGAATTGGGACCACTGTTTTATGTGTGAGTAGAAAACTGTTGATATATAAAATCTCTACTCTTACAGCATACAATATAGATACTCCATAAATGTTTGCTAGTAATGAGAATGGTTGTGCCTTCTACTGCATTAAAACTTTACAAAAGGTGATTAATATATGGTGAAATTTACTGTGAGTTCAAATATCTGTCGGTTGTATTTAACATGTTCAATAACATTCTCTAGTTGCATCATTTTCTTTACATCATAGCATTTGTGGAAGAGATTTATCCCTGCTCCATTGGAGTGATTAAAATTTCAGTGAATCATCATGGAAGTATAGCTTGGGAAAATAAATAAATAAAGTGGAGTCTAAATATATTTCATTTTTAGTTTTCTTTTTCTTTCCTTTTAGTTTGATATTTCAGGCCCTAATAGTTGTCTTCACAGTACGAAAGAAGGAGAATATCTGATCTCAGTGATAAACTAGTTTTTGTTTTTGGAGTTTTGTTTTTGTGGCTTTGTCCTTAGATAAAGGGTGGTTGCATATGGAAAGCTTACTTTGAAAGAGTTTTGGATTTTGTTTTTATTTTATAAATATTTGAAATGTGTATAATCTTATTTAAGGTTTACTTTAGCCATTTATATATTCAATCTCTATTTTAAACATGCATTTACATAAGATACTAGTGAATGTCACTCCATCTGAGCAACTCTGGCAAGCAACGGAGGCTTTGTAGAGGAACAGAGTTCTGGAGTATAGTAGCAGGCTCCCTTTTTAGAAGACATGTGTCTGCTGGGGGAACACATCAATTGTATCTTCAGGCTCCATTTCCGACTGTCCGTATTACAATCCCCATGGCAGCACCTCCTCTGTATTGTTCCCTACCACCTCAATTGGAAAATGCATGAAGAGGGCCATGGATTGAGAACACAAGGTTTTAACCTCTAATGCATTATTGATCAGAAGCAGTGATGGAGGAAATTTTTGTCTCGTTCCTGACTTTAATAGGAATTTTTCTAATGTTTTGTAATAAGTAAAAACAAAATATTGTGAAGTAGAAGAAAGCCTGGCTCTTGACATAGGACCTTCCACCATCTAAAACAGTACTTAAGGGGGCCAAGACCGTGGAGTAGTAGGATGCTTCTGGTGGTCTCTCTTACAACAAAGACCCAAAAAGCAAGTGATTCAATTATATATGACATTCTAGGTGCCCTGAACATCAAAGGCAAAGTTGAGGAATTGGACTGAGTGGCAGGGGGAAGGAGAGATGGTTTAGAAGCAGTGAGGATTTGCCAAACCTGACACCACTGGGAACTGGCACCCTGAAGGCTGGATCCGTTGGCATAGCATGAGCATCCTGAAACAAGCAGTGGCACTCTGGTCACATTTTCCACATCAGGAGAGACCGAGCAGTGGAAAGTTTACTCATGCCTCTGGGGTCAACGAAGAGCTGTGCACTCTGCATAAGATAAGTACTTGTGTCTAATCTACCATGTGGACCAAAAAACACCATTTGGAAAAAAAACTCTTTCCCATTTAACTGACCCCTCCCCACTCTGTACCTGGTCACAAGCTGGCTTCAGTGATAGCTGCTTTTCCTGGGCTGGAAGTGAGACCTGTAGTGCATCCTGAGCCATCCCCCCA
Source organism: Loxodonta africana (assembly GCF_030014295.1). Classification (NCBI taxonomy): domain Eukaryota; kingdom Metazoa; phylum Chordata; class Mammalia; order Proboscidea; family Elephantidae; genus Loxodonta; species Loxodonta africana. The sequence goes on from NC_087346.1 coordinate 91,725,534, forward strand.
GCCTTGGAGTAGGAACAAATTAACAAACAGGGGAAAAAATAATCTGCTGGCTCCCCTAAACTGGAAACTCAGGGCAGAAACAGCTCCTTTGCTTAAGCACAGGCATATGCAGTTCACGGACTTTGAATGCCTTTTACCCCTGCATAGACTTGTGTGGGCCCATTTTAGCAGTGTAGGCCCTCATCAGCACAGCACAACAGGTACGTTCCTGAAGTCTAACTGCAACAATTTCAGCTATATGGTAGAGAGGAAGGTTCTTGATGTTTGACATTGCTCTGTCTATAAAGCAGGGTCCTCACCTATCCACATCAGGGGCCTGAGGACTGGTGGCTTTACCCACACTACCTACCCACCCTTGACAGGGGTCCAAGGATAAGTGATGCTTCCCAGTCCTTTCAGCCAACAGCATGGGGTACCCATAATCCAGATGCAAAACCCACCCATGTAGATGCTCCAGGGAACAGGGACATGCTTTCCTCACAGATACTTGGGACAATTGTCAGTCCCTGCCTTGTTCAGTGTGTGACACCTACTGCATCCAGATGCCTGTACCTACACCAATCACCCCGCTCATCTAAGACTCTAGGTGAGAATCTGCCCCACACACTTGGTGATCGACTACCTGGACACCTGAGCTAAATCCATACAAGAAAAATAAATGGACTCGTTGGCTCATATATACCTAGTAACAGCTCTAACTACCTGGTGATAGGACTTTAGAGCTTCAAAGACACCAATATTAAGACTAGCTCTTTTGAGCAGCCTATTTGGGAATATCAAAACAAAACAAAACAAGAAGCTAGGAAAGAGTAAGCAAAAATAAAATAAATGAGTGCAATAACTTATTGATGGCTCAGAGACAATAGTCAATATCAAATCACATAAAGAGGCAGAACAGCAAGCTCCCAAAACAAAGAATCAAGAAATCCTGTGGATGAAGAGAGTTTCCTGAAACTACCAGAGGTAGAATACAAAAGATTAATATACAGAAGTCTTCAAGGTATCAGGAAGAAGATCAGGCAAAATGCAGAACAAGCCAAGGAAGGCACAGACATAGCATTAGAGGAAATTAAGAAGATTAGAGAAGAGCATAATAACAAATTTAATAGGCTGCAAGAATCTGTAGAGAGACAGCAATCAGAAATTCAGAAGATTAAAAATAAAATTTCAGAATTAGACAACTCAATAGAAAGTTATAAGAACAGAGTTGAGTAAGTGGAAGTCAGAATTAGTGAGATTGAATATAAAGCACTTGACACCAACATATTTGAGGAAAATTCACATAAAAGAACTTAAGAAAATGAAGAAACCCTAAGATTATGTGGGACTCTATCAAGAGAAATAACCTGAGTGACTGGAGTACCAGAATGGGGGGAGGGGGATAACAGAAAATACAGAGAGAATTGTTGAATATTTGTTGGCAGAAACTTCCCTAATATAGTGAAAGATGAGAAGATATCTGTCCGAGATGCTCATAGAACCCTACACAATGTAGATTCCAAGGGAAAGTCAACAAGATATATTATAATCAAACTTGTCAAAACCAAAGATAAAGAGAGAATTTTAAGAGTGGCCAGGGAAAACCCTGGTGGTGTAGTGGTTAAGAGCTACAATTGTTTACCAAAAGATTGGCAGTTCAAATCCAGCAGGCACTCTTTGGAAACCCTATGGGGCAGTTGTACTCTATCCTTTAGGGTTGCCGTGAATTGGAATTGACTTGACGGCAATGGATTCGGTTTTTTTTTGTTTTGTTTAGGGATAAATGAAAAGTCATCTTACAATGGATAGGCAACAAGACTAGGCTTGGTCTATTCATTGGAAACTATGCAGACAAGAAGGCAATGGGATGACATATAAAGCCTTGATGGAAAAAATTGCCAGCCAAGAATTATATACCCAGTGAAACTGTGTCTTAAATATGAAGGTGAAATTAGGACATTTCCAGATAAACAGAAGTTTAGGGAATTCACAAAAACCAAACCAAAATTACAAGAAATACTAAAGGAAGTCCCCTGGTTAGAAAGTCAATAACAGCAGACAACAACCTAAGACTAGAACACAGGACAGAAGAACCAGATATCAACCCATATAGGGAAATCACAAAAAAATACATCAAAGCTAAAATACTCAAAACAGTGAAACAGAGATGTCATTATGTAAACGATGACAACATTAAATTAAAAAAAAGAGATCGAAAGGTGTAGACATAGATCTTTCATATAGAGAGGAAGCCAAGACGATATAAAGAAATAAAAATTTGGTTTAAACTTAGAAAAATAGGGGTAAATATTAAAGGAACCAAAAAGGAGACTAACAATGGAAAACAGCAAAAGACAATATATAAAGAAAAACTACTCAACACAGAAAATTAAACGGAAAAAAACTGTCAACAACACATACAAAAAGAGACATCAAAATGACAGCACTAAACTCATACCTGTCAGTAATTATGCTTGACTGTAAATGGACTAAATGCACCAATAAAGAAACAGAGAGTGGTGGAATGGATTAGAAAAATGATCCATCTATATGCTGCCTACAAGAGACACATCTTAGACTTAAAGACAGAAACTAAAACTCAAAGAATAGAAAAAAAAAAATCAAGTAAATAACAATTAAAAAGAGAGCCGGAGCGGCAATATTAATTTCTGAGGAAATAGACTTTAAAGTAAAATCCAGCACAAAGGATAAGGAAGGACACTGTGTAATCATTAAAGGGTCAGTTATACCAGCAGGATATAACCGTAATAAATACCTACACATCCAACAACAGGGCTCCAAAATACATAAATAGGATAGTAGTTTGGGTCGTTGAATATTTTTATTGGCTCCATCTCTTAAAAAGTTGTAAAAGAATATTTTGCATTTTTTGCTACAAGATGGGGTAAATTTAAATAAAGGTGTTTTAAGTGTTGCATGAAATTTATTATGACTTAATTTATTAGATTTCTTTTTAAACCTGGAAATGAGCTGTGAATGAAAAAAGAAAGATTCATAACAGGGTTTCTCATGAAGACTTTTTACCTTTTTATTGTGGAGTGAGGATGCGGATGGCAGAGAAGAAGAGTGTGGAAGTGGGAGGGGAACATAGGAAAGGAGAAGGTGTACTTCTAATAGAGCTATGAGGCAGTAGCTGGTACACACACATCTTACCTCCCCAACTTTTCATCAGTGCAATCTACGGAAAAGTATTTCTCGTCTCTAAGTTCCAAGATTCTCAGCTCTGTGATGGATATTATAATAAGATACTTTAGGCTTGAAACAAGAAAAAAAAGGAAAAAACAACATATGAGAGTGCCAGACTTGGAAATTGATTAGGAAAGACTATGATATTCATTGATGTCTCAATACTTATCTACCAGGGACTTGTACTCACATAAGACAATTTTGTATAAAGGATCCTGGGCTGTAATATGGAGAAACCAATTATTGATGGTGAGGGATAAGATCCTTTATAATTAGAAGAGGGGAACTGGAAAGAAAGATTTAACAAAAAATATTGGAGGTAAATATATTCTATCCCAATTTGTCTAGACTAGGACTTGGGCATATTAAATAGATTTCATATAAAATCCCAGCATATATTGTATGTGTATGTGTGCGTGTGGGGGTGGTATGGGGGCTTTTTCTAACCAGTTAGATTTATCACCTCTTGTAGGTTTTTTTTTTTTTTTTTTGTCGCGTTGAATAATTTTATGCCTTCTTTGTGGTAGAGGGAACCCTGGTGGCAAAGTGGTTAAGAGCTACGGCTGCTAACCAAAAGGTCAGCAGTTTGAATCCACCAGGTGCTCCTTAGAAACCCTATGGGGCAGTTCTACTCTGTCATTTAGGGTCACTTTATGAGGTGGATTTGACTCCTCGGCAATGGTTTTTTTTTTTTTTTGTAGCAGAAGTAATGTAAATAAAGGGTGGAATTTTGGGGCCACCGGTTATCTTTACATTTTTTATTCATTTTCCAAATTTACAAAATATTTCTACAGTTTTAGCCTGCCTTCCTCAGGAACTCAACTCTAAATCTTAGAAGAACAACAGTGAATTAAGACGCAGATGCAAAAGTTATTGATCATGAGATATTTTTTAAAAATGTAGAGACGGTTAACACTACTGGTGTTAGTTACAAGTGGACAATTCCCCCAATTTCATTTGTTGTAAATATTTGCTACACATATAAATTATTTTTAGTGCTTTATTGTTAAAACTGATAGGTTGTGAACAAAAGTATATTGCAATAAGTATCATAATTGTAATTGTTTTAAAAGTAAAAGTGAAATAACCACAAAATTATTGAAATTAGAGAAACTAAAACCTTCTCATAATGCTAATTAATGTAATATACCAACACAGTAACTCTTAGGATATATATATATATAAGTTGTTGTTAGGTGCCGTCCAGTCAGTTCCGACTCATAGTGACCCTATGCACAACAGAACGAAACACTGCCCAATCCTGCGCCATACTTACTATATATAAACCCACTGCCCTGGAGTCCATTCTGACTCATAGCGACCCTATAGGACAGAGTAGAACTGCCCCATAGAGTTTCCAAGGAGCGCCTGGCGGATTCGAACTGCCAACCTCTTGGTTAGCAGCCCTAGCACTCAACCACTACACCACCAGGCTTTCCATATATATATATACGTATATGTATATGTATATATGTATGTATATATACATGCCATCATTTTATTTCTTTGCACAATCTTTAATTACTTTGTTTTTATTTAATATTCCACTTTATTTTCATTACTTCAAAGACTCCATAAATATATTTTTGTTTACTGCAAAATATTTTATTGACCATTTAATTCCTTTAAACTCTATGCCCATTATAAATCACAATAAACATCCTAAATCATATTATTTGCACCCATTCTTTCCCCTAATAGCATGTTATTATAATATGTTAAAAACTTATAAAGTGTTGACTGTGATCCTTGGACATTGCAGAGAGCTTTACATGTATTTTCAATATCGTGTTTCAAAGTAATACTATGAGATATAGTTTCTATTACTACCTCATTAGCATCAATGAGTCATTTTCCCAAGTTATAACATTAAACCAAAAAACCCCGTTGATGTTGAGTAGATTTAGTAATGGATATATCCAGGAGTTCTCCTAACTTGACTGCAAACTTCGTCTTAAATATTGTGCCAGACAATGGTGACAAAGACTGAGAACACTTTATTACTCTTTAATAGGCTTTGGCAGCTTGCTTTCTAAAGAATTGGTGCCATTTTCAGTGCCATCTGCCATGTACAAGGGCACTGCTTTTACTCAGCTTTCCCCAGCATTGAGTTTGCTTTTTTACTTTTTTTTTCATTTAAATAAGGAAATTATGAAGTTTTTAATTTTATTTTTTGCAAGTACAGTGAAAATATTTTCTACATTCAGATTTGCTAATTTTGTGAAATTACTCTTCCTGCCTCTTTCTCATTTATCTACTGTATTGGGATCTTGGTGTTTTTCTTATCCACTTGTATCATCTCTTGTTTAAGAATTTAAGTCATCACTTATCCCCAGCCTGAAATCCTGCTTCTCTGATCTAGTATGTCTGTGAGTTTCTTCCCTAGAGGTATAATCACCTTACCTCTGTAGGAGGGAGGTTATCTTACCCACATTGAGACTTCATACATATATTGATCAACCCTGTGTAAGTCCTAGCTAAAGTACTTTCATTTGAATCTTCCTTGGACCTGGACAACTTCTATTATGTTCTAATCTTCTGAAGGACAAATTGGAAGATGTTGTTAAAACAAAGACCAACCAACAGGTTTTGATTGTAAGCCTGAAAGGACTAAACTATTTTAAACTTGGACAATAACGATCTGCCTGCAGTTACTTACAGACTTCCAGGTGCTTAAAAGCTGAGGGGAATGCAGATGCACCCTGTGTTGAACTGTGGCTCACAGAAATTAGATTGGCTGCTATTTCTAGGACATTTCGGTTTCTATTTCTAAATTATCTCCAAGGCTTCTAAGCATCTTCAATCTGTATCTCTCATGAGTATTTATTGATTAAAGAAAGAACATGTTTTTATACCACCTGGTGTTGAGGTGTTAGGGTGATAGCAACCTCAGAGTTTATTTAAAAAGAGTTGTTTGTGGACCTACTATTCTATTTCAGATATTCATACAAAAGGAAATTCAATTTTTATTTCCTTAGTAACATACAAATATTATGCTGTGATCACTAAATCCTTAAAAATGTATTTTGTGAAAATATTTTTAGCTACATTGTCCTTTCTGCATTTACATATATTAGTCTGAATATAATTAACTATTTAATTATATTATGAATAGAAATATTTAGTAGGTTAATGTTATATGGAGCATAAAATAATCAATTCTTATGTGATAATGAGAATGTATTCTATCATTTGTTTTTATGATATTAGTAGGAGAAATATCTACCACATTTTTTCCCAAAAGGTATGCAATAAGGTCCATTATTACCTCAATTTTGTAGCTGTCAACTGAGACTCAAAAAAGGTTAACTAACTCACCCAAGGATAACTTATTTATGCCATCTTAAAACAAGTCCAAGAAAATATCAGTAAAATATCTAAAACAATAACTCAGGAAAAAATAGGTGTAGGAGTATTTTATTTTTCATGGTTTTGTTTCCTGACTATGCTTTTTTAAAACTGTAAGTTAAAATTCTAATGTTAGGTAAGGTAATTTAAGTTTTCCTGAACTAGATACATGGATTTATTTTAAAGAAATTTGCATGTATGTACTAATTCCCAGGACAGAGCTTATTATAATTTTTAATAAAGAGGACCGAATAAAATGTTATTATTTTTAAAATCATTAGATGATTTTTGAGTATTACGGCACTAAACAAGTATTAAATAAATCCTATTAGGTAATGGCCAAACCCCAGGGCTATCATCGCCTTCCTAAGCACAGCTCTACATAGGTTTGTAAACTCTATGTACTCTTTCAGCTTAAAGGAAGTTTGTATTTTATTAGGGAATTTTTATTTTTTTTCTCACTAAAAAACAATTGGATACTCTCATCAGCACTCAATGTTGTTAGCTGCCATTGAATTGACCCTAGAATCAGGGTGACCTCATGTACCATGGGACCAGACAGTTGCTATCTATTGGGTTTTTTATCAGCAGATTTTCAGAAGTAGATGTCCAGGACTTTTTTCTTCAAGAATCAATAATATTTTTTTATCATTTATTGAGTTGAAACAGTGCTGTTTAAAATTAATGCATATATGTAAACTTTCTACATGAACAATTATAAAAAATGTAACCAATTGTATCATTAATTAGTAACAATTACAATAACAGACATTGACTGCTTAAAACTATGGGGGAAAAATATCAAGAGATCATCCCTCATCTCAAGAAACAGTACAAAAAAGTGAAAAGGCGAATTTTCTGTAAAGGACCAGATATTCAATGTTTTAAACTTTGCAGGCTATACATGCTCTGCCCTGGTGGCAAGAAGGCCATAAGTAATGAGTAAAGAAATTTACTGACTTGTAGTGACCTTACAGGACAGAGTAGAACTGCCCAATAGTGTTTCCAAGACTGTAATCTTTACTGGAGCAGATCATTAGGTTTTTTTCTCCCGTGGAGTGGCTGATGCAGACCTTTCATTTAGCAGCCAAGAGTTTAACCATTGTGCCACCAGAATTCCTTAGCAGTATAGCAGTGTTCCAATAAATGTATTTACGAAAGCAAATGGTAGGCTGCATCTGACCCTCGTGTGCAGTTGTCAGTCCCTAGTCTAAGTACTGAGATAAGACAGATAGTAGAAAAGTTAAAGCATATAAAATTCCAAGCAATAGTTTGACATTAATAAAATAAATATAATTATTGAGAAATACATGAAAATTTGACAAAATGTTTTGTGTATGGTTTACCTACTGTTGGAATATTTTAATATTTTTATATACTATAAATTGACATTTTATATATTTATAGTGAAAATAATTATTTGGTCTTTCATTACAACAAAATGTATTATAATAAAGAATCAAACTGGAAATAAATCTCATAAACCGATTTTGTTTGTTAGGATTATATTTTAGTTACAGCCAAATCCTACTAAAAACAGTGCTTCAAGAAAACCTATAGGACATTGTCTACGTTTCTTTAAAAAAGTTTATTGGAATTTGATTTGAAAATACTTTGCTGCCTTTTTGAGCACTTGCAAATTTGTTGAATGTTTTATTTTATTCACTTTTTTGGTATAAATAAAGTAGGTATATTTCAAATAAAGTTTAAAATAGAATGATTTTGAGAAATGCCCTAGGCCTGATATATGATATCATTACTGAACTCGTCCCACAGTTCTCTTGAAAACATTATAAATGCTATTCATAAAATATACTTGACAGTGAATACATTGAAGCACTAAATAATTTCCATGTTGTATTCTGCCATCAGTTTGCATGGTTTCTATCAATAAAGTGAATTTTATTAAATTATTTTGTATATTTGGGGTATTTTACTATGCATATGTGGAAAATTTAAAAGAATTTCGAATATTAGAGTACCCAGAAAAATGTGTGCATCATACATAGTTTGCTTTATATATATATAGCAATAGCTCTACAAATACACATTTGGGAATGCATTTTTAAAATCTGAAAATGCAAATGTAAATTAGTAGCCTTACATAAGTGATTGAATGTTACATAAACATACAATTTTCAACAGGCTATGAGAAATAATACTACTGACATAAGAAATCAGTGATTGAGCAAGGCATTATTCTCCCTCTTAATTTCATAGGCTATACACAACACATGTATTTAAAGAGCTATTTAGGATGTCTTCCAAATGTAAACCTTTAAGGGAGTTTCCAAGGAAAGATGTATTTAAATGGGCTTACATCTTTATTTGTATGTCTATATTAATTAATAATTAAATGGATTGGCTCAACATATTTTTTTTTTACTGAATAATGATTTTAAGTAAAGTAAAAATGAGTATTTGGTAAAAACTGTATTTAAATCCATGAAATGCTTATTAATTTGAAAGGCATTGTGGAAAATTTTTAATCATAGGCATTTAGTGACTTTTGCTTTTGCAAAGCAACACAGGCACCTGACTAAATTCGGTGTCTTTATGCTGTATTGAGGGAGTGGGATCTCTTCCTTATCTCGGGCTCTCTTGTTTGCTTTTCAGTTGCTGCGAATGTGGCTGTGGGAGGGCTCCCTCCCTGTGCGCTGTTGCCCATCCAAGCCTAATATGGTTAGTGTTCCCCTCCCGCTTTCACTCCTCTGTAACGTCCCACCTATATGTATTACTGTCAGCATCCCTTTTCTTTTTCCATTTGTGTACATTTTAACAGTTAGTACACTTCTTATGCTTTAATAATTTGAAGAAAAGAACGAAACTGATTCTCAAAGCAGAATTACAACTGATTTCACGGTGAATTGTTTCAAATAAAATGTTGTTTATAGTACATCATCCCTATGTCAAGCGTTCATACGTATCGCCAAGGCTCTTGGGTAGGTTCTGATTTTAACCAGGAAGTTGTAACATTGTAGCATCTGTTCTACATTTAACATGCCACTATTTTTGTTGTTCCATTGAGTAAAAACCATGTCATATGTGGAAGTAGAATGCTACTCCTGTCAAGGAGAAATCACCTTGTCTCCCAGAACCATGGAATGACCGTAACATAAATAGGATCTTCTATTGTCCGATGACAGTGGGTGTTGGTATTGTCATAATCATTTTGGATACATATGGCATTGAAGGACAAAACCACAAGTAATTTTAAATGTTTTGCTTAATGTTATCAAGCTTCAGTTATTTCAGATATTAGAAGTGATGTTCCTACTTTGATGCCAGCACAGTAAAAAATATACAAAAATCTTTTGGGGGAAGGGTTTAGAGTCTAAATGGGATAGTCTTAATTATTTCCAAATCAAATACTAAGTATATATCTGGCTAATAGCTATAAAACTATAGGCTGTAACATAAGAAATCCATTCACATATTTAGGGGGACTCATAAATAATAGTTAGCTACCTTATAAAAAGTGAAATATCCTAGATAATCTATTTCTATATTAGAGGATTTTAATCTCTGCACTATTGTGCTTTGTTATTTGTGGTCAGAATTTGCCAAGAAGAGATATTCTGAAGTGTATTTTAGATAATTACAGGGTTTTCTCAAAGGATTTTAGCATTTTACTTGTATTCTTTTGGTATAAATTATTTCTTGTTGATTCAAAAAATTGTGCATGAGTAAGCTTACACATGAATGTACATATGATAAGTGGTAGAATGGATATTAAAGATTTTTATAGAACAAGGGAGAGTTAAACACAAATTGATATAATTCAGAGATCTTTTTCTCAATCTCTTGATATTTGTATATTTGGGAAAAGATTTTAAGTTAATTTGAAAGTGCAGATTTGTTCCAAATTATTTAACTTATTCAGAATTTTTTTCTTTCTTTTTTTTTTTTTTTATGATTATGGGCCATCAGTGAAAAACCAAATAAATACTGAAATCTGGAAATGAGTGAAGTATGACTTTACCCAATGGCTTTACATTGCAATTTTTTACTGTATTATAGAAACCTAAAGAATAGTTGTTGAATTTGCTATTCTACTTCAGTCTCAAGTGTATTTGTCAGAAAAGATAAATTATCATTGAAGCAAAAGAGGCAGAATTTACATTTTGGAAAAAAAGAGGATTGTCCATCATGCCTACCTTCGATCTAATCTCAAAGATACCTCAATGTGAGTTCAAACATTTATTAGCCCATGACTTAGCAAGTATCAGCCAAAACTAACTTTAGCTGCGTTGAAAATGCTTGATTTCAAAAAAAAAAGTTTTTTTTTTTTTTCTATTGTGTTGATGGTTTCAGTCGGTTTATAAAATAAACTAATAAAAGAAAAGAAGGAAAGTGGAAAGGCAGAAATTTTCCTCCGTAAAGTACATACCAGGCAGGGTACTCATGATAACAAAAACTTTTTCTTAAATTTTTTTTTAAATAATATTAGAAATTGTGGTGGCAATGACTGTTGTTTATGTGTTTGTGCATATATCTTTGTGTGCTTTTGGGTGCAAAAAAAAAAAAATTTGGTCAAGATTATACTTACTCAGTAAAATTACTACCACTCTGATGGGAAACTGGTGGCGTAGTGGTTAAGTGCTACGGCTGCTAACCAAGTGGTCGGCAGTTCAAATCTGTCAGGTGCTCCTAGGAAACTCTATGGGTCAGTTCTACTCTGTCCTACAGGGTCGACTCGATGGCAGTGAGTTTGGGTTTCTGACTCTGAAGAGTCATAAGTTTTTTTAGTTTGTTTTTTATGCATTCTTATTAAAACAAAACAAAGTAAAGCAAAATAAAAACTTTAATTGTTCTTATTTATGTAAATGAACAATAAGAGAGAAAGTTTTCCAAAATTTTTAGCATGAAAGCTAAAAATGTCTGATTACTATATTTTCTGAGCTTCCATTTTATAATTTCAAGTCACTGAGAGGTTTCGGGTATGGGTAGAATTTGTTCAGATTAAAGCATTGAGGAGAAAACCTTAGACTGTGGATATTAAAAACTGAGAAGAATCATTTCCTTACAGAGTGAGTAAAATACTGAGAAATCTAAATTCTGTTACTTAATTTTCTATGTATAATCATACCAGTATTTTTCAACTACTATGTAAATAATTTTTAAGGAATACTCAATCACATCATTTGTGAACAGAAACATTTGCAAATACAGAGCAGAGGTTTTCAGACATTTTGAAGTCTTAAAATCTTAATCGGTTTTCATTTCATGAAAGCTTATTCATAAATAAATGTGCAGTTGATTTTGACCTGAATGTAATGCAAAACATATTCAGTAAACTTGGCCATAGAAAAGACAGTGTCTTTTAGAGGCTTCTTTAGATGGCTTATGGAATCTAGGGTTCTGAAGAACATGCCTTGAAGGTGATTAATTGAGATCCTTGGTTCTGCCAGTCAACTGTTTCAACAGGCCTCTAAGGCTCTGAGGTTCTGATTTTTTACTGTTAGCTTTACCATCAGAAAACCACGCTCCAGTATTTTTCAAATATGCGGTGTTCTATTTACAAGATGAAATTGGTAATTACATGTTTCCATCTTTGATCTCAAATAATTTTTCATCGCTCTAGTCACCAACTTTATTGTGGCATTCACACACATAAATATAATATTGGCATCCCAACTATTGATCCTGCTTCCACTGAAATCTATCCAGTGACAAATTTCCGTAGTATTTCTAAATGAAACTCAGATTCCTAGGTATTAGACACGCTATCCTCAAGACTGCTCACATTTTTATCAGAGGTATCTTTTGTCAGTGGTCTTTGCATTTTTGATATGACCATCTGCCTTGAGACTAATCATTCTATTATACAAACACACATATATATATGTGTGTGTGTATGTGTATGTGTGTATATGTATATATATAAAAAGCCATTTTCTTAGAGTCAATTCCAACTCACAGCAACTACATATATACAAAACCCACTGCCGTCGAGTCGATTCCAACTCATAGCGACCCTATAGGACAGAGTAGAACTGCCTCACAGAGTTTCCAAGGAGCACCTGGCGGATTCGAACTGCCTGCCTTTTGGTTAGCAGCCATAGGACTTAACCACTCTGCCACCAGGGTTTCCTCATATATATGTATAAAACAAATAGCCAGGGTTCCATTAGTTCTCCTTAATGTAAAAAAAAAAAAAAAAAGATATCAATGTGTGTAATTTCCAAAATTTTAAAATGTCTCCCTGGATATTCATTTGCCTTTTTGCTGACAGAAACCAATACATGTATATTATAAATCCTTCTGAAATATCTCATTGTCCCAAAGCAGTCTTTTCTTGCATTTCATAAGTTCAAATATATTTTAGAATATTTTCTTCATTCATTTGCTTTCATTGTATCCAGTGTTTTCATACCATTTACTATTTCTTTGCAGGGATTCACATGGCAAGGGAAAAGGGGTTCAGTATTCTGAAAATAGAAATGTTAAATCATTATTTTATTTAGACCATTTACCTATTTTTGTTAATCTTTAGCAAATCAATCACTTTTTTAAAGAAATATATTTGTTGGTTTTTTTGTTCGTTTTGTTTTGTATTTTAATCAGAGACATAAGAAATGAACTCTAGCTTCTCTCATGGTATAGAGATTAAAAACAAAAGAATCATGAATTTCTTTGAAACATTAACTATTACCTTAAATTTTCGATTAACTATTTTTCTTTCTCTATTTTAACTGTAGGTTTCTTGAAATTGATGTAAGCAAATTTTATTTTCATACACCCTTTAAAAAGCTTATTTCATTCATCCTAACAAGGTTTCTGCTGGGGAAATATGTGGAAGTGCAATTTCTTCTATAAAGTCAGGAAAGCATGAAATCATAGAGAATAAAACCACTCATTTGTTACAATTCTAGATGGATTTAAAGTGCTTTCTGAAAGGTGGATCTGAGGGTTGCCTGCAATGTGTATAAAATATTAATTTCTAATTGAATGCTTGCTGTGTTAAATATAACTATGAACTGCTCCAAAAGGTTCATTTTAATACCTATTGACCCTCAAACCATAGTAAATATTAAGTGGGCCTACTCTGACTGAGAAAACCAATGGTAACAAGCATGAAATTGTTAAAAAGTAATATGAAAATTACTAACCTAGAATTAGAACAAAATTTGTTGAAAACAAGGAGATTTAATCCTCATATGCCATACTTTATGAAATGTTGTTATATCAAAATTGTAAGTCACTTAATATTTAACTCAAGGCTGAGATTTTTCTATAATTCTTCATTGCGATTTTGGTATATTTGAAATTGTTCAGGTCTTCCTATTATAGCTAATTCTTAAAGAACTTGAAAATTCACAAATTTATATGTACTGCACTGTTCTGAAAAGTGCTATTCTAAGGATTTTTCCCTTGTCTTTTATAATACGGAAATACAAAATGATATGAAAGAAGAAGATAACCAATACCTTAGCTTCTCTTGTTGGCATTAGTCATAGGATGGTTAGTATCCTTCATAGAATGTGAGATGGGAACCTAATATACTTTATAGGATATATTCATAACCCCATTCCCAAATTCAGTAAAAGTGTAGCTTTTCAACACAAAAGTCCATTTCCCTTAATAGATCGGTCATATTTTTTCACCTCTAATTTAAGTATATCTACAGGAAACTCAAAATTCCAATATTCTGGTATTATAAGTGAAGAAAACTTGGATGAGAATTTCAAGGTCCTGCTAGTAAGAAAACCTAAAAACCCGAAGTCCCATTTTACTGATTATCCACTCACATTCTTATTGAAGAATGCTATCCCACAGAACAAAACACAATATGTTGTCAAATATTTGTTGGCTATATTAGTAACCTAATGTTCTTAACAGCCATTAGTTTAACACAGAAAGCCCCACTTCTTTATTTCATGAGGCTGTTAGCTGGCCTTTTATTAAAGCCACCCTTGTTCAGATGGGGAAAATCCTGACATGAATAAAACAGAGTATTTGTGCAAAAGCTGTAATGGATTCTTTTCAAAATTCCAGTAGTATATATATTTGTAAACATAATGTTATGCAATGATTGGGGTCATCATTTTGTCAGAACAAGAGTACGTGCACATGTGGAGAAATGTGGTTTTCAAAGATACTAAAACAGTGAAGAGTTTATTTTCCATAGGAAAGTCATATAGACTCTAATGTAATTTCTTGCAGTTTGCTGCTTTTTTTAATAGTTTTACAACGTACAGAAAAATAATTTCTTAATCAATCTGGAAAATAGAAGAACAACAGAGGAGTGTCCATTCCTGAACTGGACACTGCATATGCTTACTCTTCTAAAAAGAGTAAATGCAAAACCTTTCCTTCTCCCAGTCTGGCATACCACCCCACCTTATTTGAAGTTAAGGTGAAAAAGTATTCAGTCTTTCTGTAAACTAAAGCAGTGGAACAAACTAGTTCTGCGGAGGCTGTTGTTGAACAAGAATTCTACACTCTCTTTTGAGTATTCCATTCCACTAGTTTTTCATCATTGTCCTCAAGAGTGCCATTAAGGAGTTTACTGACTCTCTGCATCACTTAGTATTCTAGAGGGCTTGACATTCATACCCCAAATTTATTATCAAATTCTAAATTTACACCCAAGAACTAAATTATTTCTTAGCAAATCCATATATACATAAAGATTATTGTTTATTATTTAATGTATTATGGAAATTTCAGTTAGTCAAATTTAGATGTTAAGTCTGGGGTCAAGTTTTTAAGGTCAGCATTAACATCAGAGATGTGTTACCCAATTTATTACAATAGTATGAGAGAAAACGAGTTCATTTCTTCTATATTATCCATAAAGTCGTTGCTATGTTTATATATTAAGCATCTCCCTGTATCTTTTAATAAATAATAGTAATAAATTAATATGAATTATGTTTGTATGTTAATATAGCTTCTCATGCCCACCTCCATTATTAAAAAATAAAACCAAGTTGTTTTCTAGAAGAAAATGAATATAAATGGTTTGAAGATTCCTCTAAATACAAACACTACAGATATTTTTATCACAATAGTTTCAAAGCTCATTAAAATTGTGAAAGGAAATAAAATGAAGAAACTTTCTTTTCCATTCAGAAAAAAAAAAAAAATAGGTTCCAGGAGGTAGAGAGCATGATTTATGTACAGAACAGCGTATTTATTGAGTGTCTGATTGGTTAAAATTATGCATCTGGAGCAGGTACAGAGCTGATAGTGAATGAACAGGCTTCCTGCAATGCTTTGCTAGTGATGCTGAACCACTGCTTGAGCCCCAGTCTTGCCAGCTGCACATTTACTTGCTGTACCTTGTTGAGACTTGTTTTAATGATACTTTTGAGGGGTTTCAGAACCTCATTTCATATGTTAATGCAACATGCAGCCGTATATGTTAATAGAGCTCCAGAGATGCCCATAGTCAAACATAACTTCTTCCTGTTGCTCTCCGGACTCTCACCCTAGGTAATAAAATGTTAACCGCTCCTCACCAAGGTATTCCCAAAACATTTTTTTAGATGAGATCCAATGTTTTATTTCCATTTTCATGTGAGAAATTTGCATGCAATTTACATTTCCATGAGGCTTATTTAATGTTACAGGGTATTTCAGGATACGACTTTAAAAATTTAATATGTGTGTGTGTATTTTAAAGGTGGGTGATTTGAAGGTGGAATGGATGTTTGTTTTCTAATGTAAACTGTAAAACTTGTATACATTTTAGGTCTCTTTAGAATTTCTAAACAGAGTTTTTTGTCAGGATGATATAAATGACATAAATCTCCAGAAGATTTCACACAATTGCGCTCAGGACATTGGTGAAAATACATCAGTAAACGCTCTTTCTCGAGCCACCTACATAATAAAGTTTTATCTAGTAACATTATAAGCAACATATTAAAATAACTTGAATCTCAGTTTTAGTAGACCAAGTACAATTTCAGTATGATTTCATTTATTTTTTTCTCACTATTTGACTGTGGTGATTGCCTCAAATATGTTAATGGATCCAATATGACAAATGCATCTAAGTGTAATGAATGAAATTTTGAAAACCAGTAGATTCCCACTGGACTTTTTAGCTCATCCAAAACATACTATATTGTTTTAAGTTTGCTCAAAAATTACTAGTTGTAGTTTACTAATGTCAGTTACTTAACATGATAAAGCAAAGACAATATCATTTTTCAAAAAAAAGTGGGTTGCATTAACTATTTTTTAAAATAATTATACACAATTGCATACTAGGAAATGACATAGAATAAAATAGGTTTCCATTTTTATACCAAAATATACAAATACCTAAAAGAAAAAAAACCTAGGATATGTAATCAAGGAAAAGTCCCCTTTAGTATATGCTTATTGGGCATATCATTTACATCATACTATGGTTTTCAATGAACTTTTTAATGAAAATATTTTATTAGCGTTCCATCATGGCTGCATTTTTTTTTAACTACAGAAATGAATGGCAATTTTGTTATTAATAAACTCAATTTTGGGGTGGGAGTTCTATGGATAATCAAATCACTTCTTTAGCATTTCATTAAAAATAATTTAAATATTTTCATTTTATTCAGTTGTTTGTATGTTATATGGTTAATCATGTGCCACATCCAACCAGATTCATCAGCGTGTTCACTCCCCAAACACCTGTCATTGTGTAGACACAATCAAAATATCATTCACTCATTCATTTATTCATTCATCAATGTGACAAATATATTTAGTGCCAGGGACTGGGTCTCTGCAGAATGTGTAGATAAATACTAGTTGCTGCCATTCAAAAAAATGACTAGCAGTGAGGGAGCCAAGACATATACTCAAATAACCATAAATGCACTATAGAGTGGGAATCACACCACCAGAGTAGTACAGAAAGCAATTAGTTTCAGAGAGAAAAAAGATCACATTAAGTTGACAGATTTAGGGGGAAAAAAAAAAATAGGATAATTCAACTGGATTTTGATTATTGACAATTGTTTGAAAGAAAATTGTGTGTGAACTAACCAGTATATGCAAAGGTGAGGAAGCATGGGGAAATGTCTTGGAGATTTGAGGATAAAGTTAAAAAAAAAAAAAAAAAAAATACTTGATTCCAATTCATAAAGACCCTGTAGTTTAGTATACTTAAAAGTAAACAGTTGAAGATGATGCAGGAAATGTGACTTTGGAATGTGCATTTAAGAATCTTTATTACTTTATTGAAGGTTTTGTTGCAGGTAATAAACACAATAGAATAGTTCCTTATTTATAAAAATTTGGCTGCAGACATATATTACAGTTTAGGAAAGCAGTGAAATAATGTAGGAACATCAGTTAAGAGTTACTTTTGTTAAAAAAAAAAAAAACTTTTGTTAAGAGATGAAAAATATCAAGACCTTATTTAAGAAGATAGAAAAGCTAATGAAAAGGAAAATATGGACCTAAAGATACTTGAGTTGTATAATTCTTGGTATTTGGTGGCTAATTGGTTGTGAAGGAAACAGAAAAAAGTTCTGATCTTAGAGAACCTAGACTGTGGTGGAATTATTAACAGGTGAAGAGGAAGGAAGATCAGGGTTGAGTGGAGTAAAGAGAAAGATATCGATCTCTTTCTCAGATTCATTAAGTTTGAAATGCCAATGGAATATCCCCATAAAAGGAATCTATCAGGTGTAAGAGCATACATAGCCCTCAAAAGAAGTCAAACCAGAGTGATAGAGGGGTTAATTATTTGGAAGGAGATTAATGGAATTGCCAGGAGAGAGTTTTCATTCAGAGATCCTATCAAAATGACTGTGTATGAATTTATCGAAGAGCAAGAAGAGTCAGAATAGGAGTAGGTAGGAATTTCAGCCCATTTAGAATGAGTAGAAACTAAGACAAGGTCATTGGATTTAGAAGTTACGATGCCATCAGTGAACCTTAGAAGAATAAACTGTTGCCAGTAATAGAGCATGTGGCAAGGGCTTGTTATTTAGTGGGTAGTTGAGAAAACCAGAAAAAACTAAGGTTTGGAGAAGAGCTGAGGGATTACAGGAGGATGGGGCTGTGGTAAGGGTCTGAGTGGAAGAGAGTTGGTAGAAAAAGTAAAGGCTCCAGAACCACAGAGATTTCAATTGATGAATTAATTAAAACTTGACTGTGGGAGGCTGCTGGATCAGAGGCCTAATTTCCTCGTTTTGTCCTGAAAAAAGCCACAGTTGCCTCTGAGATGGCAAAAAAGTAAAGGGAAGGGCATATGCAAATGTTTGGTATGTAGTGTATGATGAAGGGAAATTAAAAAAGATTTGGATGGCTTCAGACTTCTCAGTGAAATTTCAGGCAAGACTATTCGCTGAGAGTGAGGCATACTTCCTTGGGGATATAGGATTCATCCAAAAGGAGCTTTAGTGTTATTTCACATGACTAGTGTGAAAAAAAGCTTAGGGTTGGCAATAGTTCCAATTGCACTTCGTCCTTCTGGGCTCAATGCGATTCACCACTTTCAGATGTGGCTAATTGTAGCTTACTCTGTTCCAGGCGGTGTGGCTACAGCAAAGCAAAACAAGATCCTGAAGAGGAAAAGATGCATTTTCATAATGGGCACAGTAAGCAAATTGTAAAAAATACGCACAAAATTTTAAAAAAGGGAGGAGGGTGGAGGGTAGATTTATTGTTATTTTGGTTTCTTTTCAGGCTAGGGGATTTGCAGTAACTGACCAAAAATATAGTGTTTAAAATGTGTTTTGTTACATTCCTATAAAGCAAATGGACCATTCAACTTGGCCCTAGGCAGCAACTTGATGGTTTACTCAACTCTTGAATGCATAATTTCTTTATAATTATTAAAGTAAAAATTTTTGCTTAATATGAAAAGATGTTATAGTTTAAACCAACTTTTCAAGCTAATTCTAATTCCTTGTAACACAGTGAATGAAATCACTCATTATGTAACATCACCATTTTAAATGAATAAAACTTCTCAGTTCTTTTTTCTCTGAGCATTGTACCAGAAAATTCCCTGAGCAGATCCTAATGCAGCAACCTTACTTTAAACTTGAAAGAGACTACACTTTTAACACATGCAGAAAATCATATTTTCATAAGTAGCTAAAACATGGTAGCCTGAATGAGTTCTAATTGTGGTATTTTAATAGGTTTATTTTTTTCATAAATAGTTCTATTAAGAATTTCAATAAGATAATTTGCCGAGTATATGACAAAAGGAGTTTATTTTGCTTCTGTCACTCTGTCATAACTATAAAAATCAAAATCATTAAAATTATAACTTATGCTTAGAGTCTATTTTCCTGTTTTTAATTTAGTGAATGTTATATATACTCAGAAAACATTGTAAGGGTTATATTGGCAGCCTTTTAAGGTGATAAGTTCTTAATTGGTGCAAACAGCAGACTCAGCTGCTAACATAAAGGCTGGAGGTTCAAGTCTACCCCGAGGTACCTTGGAAGAAAGCCCTGCTGCGCTCCTTCTGAAAAATGAGCCATTGACAATTCTATGGAACACAGTTCAATTCTGACACACGTGGGGTTGCCATGCGTTGGAATTGATTAGAAGGCAACTGGTTTTAAAAGTAACGAAAATGAGAGTGTATGAGTCTTGCATAAAATCATGTAGCCACAGAGGTAGAGTGAGAAATAGACTTTCTTTTTCTCTTTTGGCTTCTAGTTCAGAATTGTTGCACTACGCCACCAGAAAAGTTATATTCAATTATTTTTTGTAATACCAACATTAACAATGTGTGACTATATTTCTATGTAAAATATGCTATAACAAACTAACAAATTAACCACTAGCCTTTCGTTGTCCAGTTTGGCAAAGAAAAACAATTTGAACATTATCATTGAAAGACGCATTTGCTCGGTCATGTTAGGTCACGGCGCTATTTGGATCATTTACATTTCTTGTGTATACCAACGATCCACGTTTATAAAGCTGTACAAATGACTCTCATAACTCAGGAGAGGGCTTATTCTTGTAGCTCAGCCACTTCAAGAGATTGGAGATTCAGCCATAGTAGCATCTGAAATAAAGTTAAAAATTTCTCTCATCCATCTCAACCACATCTATTATAATGCCTCTTTATTTTTACAGTTAAACTGCCAGGAGTAAGAACCTATATTGATCCACATACCTATGAGGACCCCAATCAAGCTGTCCATGAATTTGCCAAGGAGATAGAAGCTTCATGTATCACCATTGAAAGAGTTATTGGAGCAGGTACAATAACTCTAACGTTGAATTTGTGTTTGTAACTCAGCATGTAATATATCAATGACAGTGTCTTCATCTAACAGAATTTTTTTTTTTTTTAATCTTAGGTGATTGGCTTGCTTTCAAAAGTGATATATAATTGAGCGCTTTTCAACATTACCTTCTGTGTAGTTCATGCTTAATCAGCAAATGTTCTAACTTACCATGTTTCACTATCTAAAAAAAAAAAAACTATATGTTATATTCTATTTTCACCATCATTTGCAGACAGGCACAGTGCATTGAAAAATTTGAATTGCCCTACCACAGGTTCACCACTGAGGTCAAACAAGGCAATGCTCTGCCTTCTTATTTCAGCTTTTGTACTAAAAACAAATTTTTTTTTTCCACTGTCTATTTAATGACATGTTTTTCACATTTTTGTGCTTTTCATTGATAATTTTGTTGGTGATTTCACCAACAAAACAGCCTGAAGCATAGTATTAAATTGTTATCTAGTGTTTCTAAATGAAAAAAAAAAAAGGCTGTAATATGCTTTGTTGTTGCTGTTATGTGCTATTGAGCTGGTTCCAACTCATAGTGACCCTATGTACAATGGAATGGAATACTGCCCGGTCCTGCACCATCCTCACGATCACTGTTTTGCTTGAGCCCATTGTTGCAGCCACTGTGTCAGTCCATCTTATTGAAGATTTTCCTCTTCTTCGTTGACCCTCCATTTTACCAGGCATAATGTCCTTCTCCAGGGATTGGTCCCTCCTAATAACATGTCCAGAGTACCTGAGGCAAACTCTTGCCATCCTTGCTTATAAAGAGCATGCTGGTTGTACTTCTTCCGTGACAGATCTGTTTGTTCTTCTGGCAGTCCATGGTGTGTACAATATTCTTTGCCAACAGCATAATGTAAAGAAATCAATTCTTCTTCAGTATTCATTACTCATTGTCCAGCTTTCCCATTCATATGAGGTGATTGAAAATACCATGGTTTGGGTCAGGTGTACCTTAGTCCTCGAAGTGACATCTTTGTTTTTAGCTCTTGAAGGAGGTCTTTTGCAGCAAATTTACCCAAATAAATACATTGGTTGATTCTTGACTGCTACTTCCATTGGCATTGTTTGTGGATCCTAGGAAAATAAAATCCTTGACAACGTCAATCTTTTCCCTGTTTATCATGATGTTGCATATTGGTCCAGTTGTGAGGATTTTTGTTTTCTTTGTGTTGAGATGCAATTCATATTGAAGGCTATAGTGTTTGATCTTCCTCAGTAAGTCCTTTAAGTCTTCTTCACTTTCAGCAAGCAATGTAGTGTTATCTGCATAATGCAGGCTGTTAATGAGCCTCCCTCCAATCCTGATGCTGCATTCTTCTTCATTTAGTCCAGTTTCTAGGATTGTTTGCTCAGCATACAGATTGAGTAAGGATGGCGAAAGGATACAAGCCTGATGCACACCTTGTCTAATTTTAAACCATGCAGTATACCCTTGTTCTGTTTGAATGACTGCATCTTGGTCTATGTATAGGTTCTTCATGAGCACAATTAAGTGTTCTGAAATTTCCATTCTTTTCAGTGTTACCCGTAATTTGTTATGATCCACACAGTGAAATGCCTTTGTATAATCAACAAAACATAGATAAACATCTTTCTGGTATTATTATCTGCTTTCAGCTAAGATCATCTGACATCAGCAATGATATCCCTCTTCCAAGTCCTCTCCCCAATCCAGCTAGAATTTCTGGCAGATTCTTGCTGATGTACTACTGCAACCATTTTTGAATTATCTTCAGCAAAATTTTATTTGAGTGTGATATTAATGACATTATTCATTATTTCTGCATTCTGTTGGATCACCTTTCTTTGGGATGGGCATGAATATGGATCTTTTCTTGTCAGTTAGCTAGGTAGCTGTCTTCGAATTTCTTGGCACAGATGAATGAGCACTTCCAGCATTGCATCCTTTTGTTGAAACATCACAATTGATATTCTGTCAGTTCCTGGAGTCTTGTTTTTCACCAATGCCTTCAGTGCAGCTTAGACTTCTTTCTTAAATGCCATTGGTTCTTCATCATATTCTACCTCCTGGAATAATTGAAAGTTGAACAATTATTTTTGATACAGTGACTGTGTATATTCCTTCCATCTTCTTTTGATGCTTCCTGCATTGCTCAATATTTTGCTCAGAGGATTCTTCAATATTGCAACTACAGGCTTGACTTTTTCTTCAGTTCTTTCAGCTTTAGAAATGCTTACTGTACTTCCCTTTTGGAATTCTAACTCCAGGTCTTTGCATGTTGCATTGTAATACTTTACTTTGTCTTCTTGTGCTGCCCTTTGAAATCTTCTGTTCAGTTCTTTTTCTTCATCATTTCTTCCATTTGCTTTAGCTACCCTACTTTCAAGAACAAGTAGCAGAGTCTCTTCTGACAACCATTTTTGTCTTTTCTTTCTTTCCTATCTTTTTAATGATGGTTTGCTTTCTTCGTGTATGATGTCCTTGATGTCATCCTACAATTCGTCTTGTCTTTGGTTGTTAGTGTTCAATGCATCACATCTATTCTTTAGATGGTCTCTAAATTCAGGTGGGAAATATTCAAGGTCGTACTTTGGCTCTTGTGGACTTGTTTTAATTTTCTTCAGCTTCAACTTTTACTTGTGTGGGAGAAATTGATGTTCTGTTCTGCAGATGGCCCTCAGCCTTGTTCTAACTAATGATATTGTGATTCTCCATGGTTTCTTTCCATAGATGTAGTCATCTTTATTCCTGTGTATTCCATGTGGTGAGGTCCACGTGCATAGTCACTGTTTTTGTTGTTCAGAAAAGTCATTTGCAATGAATGAGTTGTTGGTCCTCCAAAATGTATCACGTGCTTTTTGGCATCATTTCTGTCCCCAAGGCCGTATTTTCCAACTACTGATCCTTCTTGTTTCCATTTTTTGCGTTCCAATCAGCAGTAATTATTAATGCATGTTGATTACTTATCTTATGAACTTTAGACTGCAGAAGTTGGTAAAAATTTCAATTTCCTCATCTTTGACATTAGTGGTTGTTGTATAAATTCGAGTAATAGTCGCATTAACTGGACTTCCTTGTAGGTATATGAATATTATCCTATCACTGACAGAGTTGTACTTTGGATGTCTTAGCCTGGGTTAATGTCATCAGATGGGAGTGGGAGGGATAATGGTTTTACTGGAGAGAGTTGCTTAGCTGATATAGAGTGAGCTCCTCAAATGGAAGTAAGAGGGCTAGCTCTGTTGGCAGAAATGATTGAACAGAATTTAGGAGCTCAGTGTCTTCAGCTTCCTGATTATCTGCCCATGTGTCCCCATCTCAAGTTTCAGGATCTCATTTCTTCCCAATCAATGTCCTCACTTTAACCTCAGATGCCATTTGAGGTTGAGAATTTCATTGGCACTGTAATTCAGCTACTCTTTAAATAAGACTTTTATTTGGTTTTCAGCAATATCAGCTTTGTTACTACAAGAATTAAGTTTTTCTTTCATAGCACAAATGGAAATTTTAAGGTTGTTTATGTGACACTTGAGCTATGACTCTGAAGCCCTGAGATCATCTCTTTCTACCACTGCTTTGTCTAATGAAAGTGGAACCAACCAATGAGGTTCCCTATACTTTCATTCTGACAAAATTATAGAAAAATATCAAACATGCTATCACCCAGAGGCTCCCTTCTTACCAATACCTGATCTATTGGTGGTGATAATTTGCATATTAATATTGCCATCTCACACCATGGATTAGCCCTCTTTACTACTAAAGGCAAAGTCATCAGCACTTTTCAGACTAGTCAGACTTGAGAACCAATTTAGAAAACTCATTCTTATGATTTTTTTTTTCTCTGGACCCACTCTCTGTACCAAACGTGCCTTATGGTAAAATACATGTGTTAGATATGTTTTCTCGGGCATAAGTTATTATGCTGTTGGCCATGAGGTCAGTATTAATGAATGAACAATATATATTAAATAATGCGCCCATAATCAGGAACACACATAAAGCAAGGTTGTGTATTGATTGATTGATGAAAATGTTGTGTCCAGGGGTTTGGAGGAACCTAACCTCCTGTATTTTCCCTAGGAGCAATGGATTCAGTATTTGCTAATTTAGCATTTAAGGCAACTTGGGGTTATAATAGGTAAATATACATGTGTGTGTGTGTGTGTGTGTGTATGCGCACACAAATGTATATACATATATGTTTTAATACATATATGTATCTACAGCTTCTAACCAAAGGGTCAGCAGTTCGAGTACGCCAGGTGCTCCTCGGAAACTCTGTGGGGCAGTTCTACTTTGGCCTATAGGGTCGCTATGAGTTGGAATCAACTCGATGGCACTGGGTTATGTGTTTTAATTATGTCATACTTTTTATATTTGTGTGTGTGTGTGTATATATATATATATATCTCCAACAACCTGTCTACCTTTCTATCTACATATATATAAGTTTGGATATATATACCCAAATACCGAAAGTATTATGTAATTAAAAGATAAAATTATTCTAATTGCAGGTCATCCCTTCTTAAAAGTATTTTCTTTTTATCCTGCTATAAGCCTTTCCCCTTTTATCTACTCATTATTCCTACTACCAGAGAAGGTAGAAAGAAGTAATTATAAATCAATTGGTTGTAATTTCTCTCTAATGTTTCCATTAAGGTTTTTGTAGGTGAGATGAATGAAATTTACCCCCAAAATATTGTATGTCCACCTGTAGATTAGTTTTCCCAGTGTATCATTTCTACTAACATTGACACTGAAGTTCAGATGAGCATTTTTCAGTCTACAAATGTCAACTCTAACTGGATATGACAATGAAATCTTGGAAATTTAGTGCAGATTGTTGAACCAAAAATAAATAAGCTATTTCAAACCAAAGCCAAGCTATTTAGAATCTTAATAATACAAACGTACATTCAAGTATTATTATAATAAAAATGCATGTCAAATGAGTTTGTGCCTTTTTGTTTGTCCTTTTGTTTTCCTCTTATTAAAAGGTGAATTTGGTGAAGTTTGTAGTGGACGTTTGAAACTGCCCGGAAAAAGAGAATTACCTGTGGCTATCAAAACCCTTAAAGTAGGCTATACTGAAAAGCAACGGAGAGATTTCCTAGGTGAAGCAAGTATCATGGGGCAGTTTGATCATCCTAATATCATCCATTTAGAAGGTGTTGTAACCAAAAGTAAGTACAATGGCAAATGTGTATGTGTGTGTTTCTGTAACATCACTATCTTGATTCTTTCTACTAAGTTATCATTAATTTCAAGTTAGAGAGGAAAGTAGCCATAATAATGCTAATAACAATTTCCCTAATAATAGTTACCATGTGTTCAGAAAATTAAAGCTGATCTTCAACCAAACTGAATTTTTATTTATTTTTTAAACCAATATATTAACCCATCTACCAAGAATTCAGTGTCAGAAAATAAGTCATCAGATAAAAGGAGCAGAAAGGTATCAACTTTTCTTTTCCTGGATCTTTCACATTTATCCTAATGAAATATTCACTTCAAAGCTTTGATTGAATCATTGAAGTTTAACATTTAATAAGATTCTGTACAACCACAGGTGTCTGCCACCTTTTAAGCAGTTCTTTGCAGCCAGATGTATTTCTCTTATTTATTTTCTTCATTGAGGTATTTTAACAATAGCCCCAAAAGACTTTAAAAATTCCCTGAGATTTATTATCTGTTAAAGAAAATCTAGTGTTTACGCAGAACTGCCTGTCACCACATATCTCTTTTAAGTTTGTATTAGTGCCTGGGTAATGTGCTTGTATGGTGAGCCTCTCAATATAAAGATTTCAAATCATTTTCACGGATCCAATGAAGTATTTATGTAGTGTAAGTGAGGTGCTTATTTTCTTTTACTCCATTCTTTTTGTCATTTCTATGTATTCTCATTTCTTCATTTGTCAATCAGACCATACATACCACTTACTAAAGTCATCTAAACACCCTGACAAGGTTTATTGTTTGAACTGAGTTCCAAGCATTTGTTCAACTTCCAGTTTCTATTAACCTTTAAATTACATATTCCAAATATGCCTAAGGCAATGTGTACTAAATAAATGCTGTTAAATGACTAAGTAATTTCAATTGATTTAATTGCTATTTAGACCATCTAGCTTTCAAATTTCAAAAATAAAACAAAGCAAAAACAAAGGAAAGGAATCTTTTCCATGATAACCAGGGGTAAAAGAAGCAAAATATATACTCATTAGTATAAAAAATGTAACTAGTTAATTCCCAAAGCTGTTGGAAATTAAACAAGATGTTCCAGATGAAAATGTGGAAACCCCTCACAAGTTCTAGAAAAAGACCACAGTAGGAAGTGTTATATTGACCAGTGACTAAACATTTGATTCAGCTTGTATTTCTGGAGGATTTTTTTTTTTTTTTTCATAGCTCAGAGAAATACTCATCTCTCTTAAAAATGCTCACAGAGAAATGTAGTGATACAAATAACCTGCATTCATGTGAGTTTCTGCAAAACTTAGATGTGGTTCTTCCTTCAGTTGAATTAGCATCCATACATTATTGTAAGGAAATATTTGATTAATTCCATGTCATTTCATCCTTCACATGGCTACCAAGTTTAACTTCCTCAAAATAAACTCTGACTATGACTTCTCATTACCCACATGGTAAAGGTAAAGTTCTATAGGAAACTAATCTACCCTCTGTAATGAGTTAATACGTAACATTTAGAAAGTTGTCGGGTTGCCGTTATTATTGTTTGCATACTCTTCACGAACATGGACTGTGGATCCAATCATCTGAATCTGAGTTCTGGTTCTCCCATAAACTACTGTGTGGGCTTGCACAAGTTAATTAAACATTGAGAACCTTAATTTTCTCATCAATGGCCTGGGGTGAGAATAGCACTGCCTTCATAGTATTGTAAAAATAACAAGAATTAATAAAATCAAAGCTTAGACTGGGAGCAATACAGAGTAAATATGTAATAAGTGTATAGTTATTACCTTTCTATTTATCTCTCCTCCTATACTCTGAACTCCTTCAGATGCATTTACTCTTAGTGCATTTTTCTTTGTTCCCAATTGCCTCTTTCTCTGAAATGTACACCCTCGTGTTCACTACCTTTTCAATTCCTTCAAAACGCTATTCACGTTCCATCATCTCTGCAAAAGAATTCCTCATCTCTCCAGCTTGAAGTATTACTTTCCTCTTTTGAATACTATGCCTATGCTAAGGATTTTTTTTTGCAGCAGTCTGTAACATTTTTTTACTTGTTCCAAAATTGTTATTCAAATATTCCATTTAATTTTGTCTCTTTTTTGTATATGTTTTAGCTCTCTAGCTAAAAACATATGCTCCTTGAAGATGTACATCACATTCTGAATGTTTATGTAAGCCTATAGCATCTAAGGAGCCCTGGGTGCAGTTGTTAAGCATTTGACTGCTAACCAAAAGACCAGTGGTTCAAACCTGCCAGCAGCTCCATGGGAAACAGGGGTGGCAGTCTGCTTCTGTAAATATCACAGCCTTGGAAACCCTGTGGGGTTTCACTATATAGACATATATAGGGTTTCCTATTTACTCTGTCCTATAGGGTGTCTATGAGTTGGATTGACTCAGTGGTAATGGGTTTATAGCATCTAAGGGGTCACTGGGTTGTGCAAATGGTGAAGGGCTCAACTACTAACAGAAAGGTTAGAGATTTGAACTCACCAAGAGACTCCTCAGAAAAAAACCCTGATGATATGTTTCCAAAAAGTCACAGCCTTGAAAACTCTGTGAAGCACAGTTCTACTGTATGGCTCACAGAGCTTCCATGAGATGGAATCAACTGAGCAACAACTGCTTTTTTTGTTGTTGTCACTGTTGCTGTTTTTTCAGTAACATCTAAAACTAATGCAATCAGTGGCCAGCATACTTTAACACACTGAGCTTTGATGTCATATGAAAAAGGGGGAATAAGTTTGTTATGTAGGTTAAATTAAGGTGTGTGTGTAGGACAAAATTCCAGGTAATAGTAATACTGAATAAGTATTTATTGTAATTTGTTTAAGTTACTGCATCAGACAGTAGTGGACAACAATCGAAATTAAAAATATATATATTCACCTGCTTTTATAGATCCTTGATTCACATTTTTTATGTGAATGGGTTCTGACTGAGACAAACTATGACAACTAAACTTCTCATACCAAGACAACTAATGTCCTCATATATTTTATGCACTCAAAACTTCTACTTTTAGAAGCAAATGCCAGTATAAAAAATAAGTCATACCTAAATTCTGTGAATTTGAATCTAGTCTCAAAAAATGGTACCAAGGGCTTCTGGCCAACATGGTGCCATAGACAGAAGCACCACACCGTCCGTCCATAGCAAAGACCCGAAAAACTAAGTGAAACAGAGACAGATGTCAATCCTGGAACCCAGAGTGCCAGATGAAGAGATAAGCCAAGCACTGAATGGAGTAACAAACTGACAGAGAACAGAGAGTGAGGAGAGATACTAGTGGTGGTCCCCTATTAGCTAATGCAGCGTGGATTTCGCCATCTTGGACTCCTGCCAGAGATCAGTAGTCAGGGAGCATGGGAAAGCAGCATCATGGAGCTCCCAGCAGGAGACAGAACATGCAGTAGCCAGAGATACACACTTTCCCACCCCCCATCCTCTCTCCACTGCTCTACCTCCATCCTTCCTGGCTGGCAGCAGTGGCTTGGCCAGCCAGAATTCGCAACATCTGTGCCACTTGGATTTGGCCCACCTGCATTGGAGATCAGTGGCCAGGAAGTATGGGAAAGCAGCTTGACGAAGTTCCCGGCAGGAGACACAGCCATTCCCTTAGCACATTTTTTTTTTTTTTTTTTGGCCTCTGTTTCTCTTCTCTTTCCTGTACCCATATTAGCTCCACACATCACAACCTCCCCCCTCCTTCCTTCCTACCTTCACTGTGCACTTAACATCACACCCCCAAGCAGCACAGGCACAGCCTACCAGAACCTGCCCAACAATGATTCTCGGCCCACCCTCTCAGCTCTAGTACATGCCAAAAACAATCCATCCCAGCCCCTCCCCTTCAGCCTGATCCGCCCTGCTGCACCATAGCTGAGTGACTGGCCCTGCCCATTGGACAAGCAGGTGAAAACTATTGTCACCACAGATGAGCAAACAACAAAGAATGCATAGCCCTTCTGCTCAGACATAACCAAGTAAAACAAAAAAAAAAAAAGCCGGATGAAACAAACAGATCTACAATCAATAAATAAAGAAAATAACTACTGAATGTCCTGAGGACAGCAGACAATATCAAAATATATATATAAAAAAAAAACATAGGACAGAATGGTTCCAGTAGGCATCCAAAATGAAACACCAGGTGACTTTCCAGTAGAAGAAAAGGCACTAGAACTACATGACAGGGAATTCAAATCTCTAATATTCAGAACTGCCCAAGAGTTGAAGCAAAAAGCAGACAAAAGTGAGGAAAAAATAGATGAATTTATGGAAAAGGCAGACAAATTCAAAGAAAATAAAAACAAAAAAAGGAATAATTCAGAAAGATAATACAAGAACAAAATGCCAAAAATAAAATCACAGCTAGAAATCATACAAAAAGAAAAACTAGAAATCCGAAAGATAAACAACAAGATTTCAGAAATGGAGAGTGTAATAGAAGGGCTGAGGAGCAAGTCTGAAACGATGGGAGACAGGATGAGCAAAATTGAAGACAATCACTTGGCTGCAACTCTGAGGAAAAATCAGAAAAAAAAAAGATTGAGGAAAAATGAAAAAAAAAAAAAAAAAAACCTGAGAATTATGTGGGATACAATCAAAAGAAAAATTTGCATGTGATCAGAGTTCCAGAACAGGGGTAGAAAACAGAAAGCACAGAGAAGATCATTGAGGGATTGCTGACAAAAACTTCTCTAATATCATGAAAGATGAAAAGCTGACCATCCAAGAAGATCAAAGCACACCATGTAGGATAGACCCCAAAAGAAAAACACCAAGGCATATCATAATTACACTCACTAAAACCAAAGACAACAGAAAAATCCTGAGAGCAGCTCGAGAAAAACAGTCAGATACAGAGCAGAAACAATAAGAGTAACCTCTGATTATTTGGAAGAAACCATGCAGGCAAGAAGGCAATGAGATGACATATCTAAAACTTTGAAAGAAAAAAAAATTCCCAACCAAGAATAATATATACTGCAAAACTCTCATTCAAATATCATGGTGAAATTAGAACATTTCCAGATAAACAGAAATTAAAGGAATATGTAAAAACTAAACCAAACTTACAAGAATTATTAAAAGGAGTCCTTCAGTCTGAGAACAAACAACATCAGACCATGGCTTGAATCTAGGATGCAAGATTGTACCATTCAGATACCAATCCAGGAAATGAACTCTCAAGGACTATCCAAAATCAAATATCAGAACAATAAAAAGGAATGAATGGTGTAGGTATAGAACTTTCTAATGGAGAGGAAGGCAAAGTGATACCAAGTAATAGTAGACTGGTTCAAACCTAGGAAGATAAGGGTAAATTTCAAAGTAACCACGAAGAAAGTTTAAAAAAAAACCTACTCATCAAAATAATGAAGAAAAATATAGTCTCGATAAAAACAAAATCTAAACAAAAAAGAAATCCACAAAAAAAAAAAAAAAAAAAAGGAACTCAGCACAGGAGAGTAAGAGGAACAAAAAAAACACAGAAAAATAAAAAAACACTACAAAATGACAGCAATAAACTCATACC
This sequence comes from Loxodonta africana, assembly GCF_030014295.1. Taxonomy (NCBI): domain Eukaryota; kingdom Metazoa; phylum Chordata; class Mammalia; order Proboscidea; family Elephantidae; genus Loxodonta; species Loxodonta africana. The sequence continues at coordinate 91,757,002 of NC_087346.1, forward strand.
TATCAATAATTACACTGAATGTAAATGGCCTAAGTGCACCAATAAAGAGAGAGAGTGACAGAATGGATAAAAAAACAGGATCCATCAATATGCTATCTACAAGAGACACATCTTAGAAACAAAGTTGTAAATTTATTAAAAATCAAAGGGTAGAAAAAATATATCAAACAAATAACTACCAAAAAAAGAGCAAGAGTGGCAATAGTAATCTCAGATAAAATAAACTTTAAATCTGTCATAAAAGACAAAGAAGGGCAGTATATAATGATTAAAGGGATAATCCATCATGAAGACTTAACCATAATAAACATCTATGCACCCAGTGTCAGGGCTCCAAAATATATAAAACAAACTCTAATAGCACTGAAAAGAGAAAATTGATGGTCCAACAATAATAGTAGGATTCTTCAACACACTACTCTCGGTAAAGGACGGAACATCTAGAAAGAAGGTCAACAAAGACACAGAGGAGCTAAAGGGCACAATCAGCCAACCTGATCTCATGGATCTATATGGAACACTCCACCCAACAGATGCAAAGTACACATTCTTTTCCAAAGCACATGGAACATTCTCCAAAATAGACCACACCTTAGGCCACAGAGCAACCCACAACAAAATCCAAACACTGAGATAATACAAAGTATCTTCTCTGACTACAACACCATCAAAGTAGAAATTAACCAGAGGAAGAGCATTGAAAAAAAAAAAAAAAAATCAATTACATGGAAACTGAATAACACCCTGCTTAAAAACCACTGGGTTATAGAAGAAATCAGAGATAGAATAAAAAATTTCCTAGAATCAAATAAGAATGAAAACACATCATACCAAAACGTTTGGGACACGGCAAAGGCAGTCCACAGAGGTCAATTTATAGCAATAGGTGCACACATCAAAAAAGAAGACAGGGACAAAATCAAAACATTACCAATACAACTTGAACAAATAGAAAGAGAACAGCAAAAGAAGCCCACAGCTACCAGAACAAAGGAAATAATAAAGATCAGAGCAGAAATAAAGGAAATAGTGAGTAGAAAAACAATAGAAAGAATCAACATAACCAAAAGTTGGTTCCTTGAAAGGATCAATAATATCGACAAACCACTGGCCGTAATGACAAAGGAAAAACAGGAGAGGATGCAAATAATCCAAATAAGAAATGAAACAAGATCCAACTGAAATAAAAAGCATCGTAACAGAGTATTACGAAAAGCTATACTCCAAAAAACCTAGAGGAAATGGACAAATTTCTAGAGACACACTACCAACCCAAACTAACACAAAATGATGTTGAAAATATGAACAGACCCATAACAAGAGAAGAGATTGAAAAGGTAATAAAACAGCTCCCAAAGAAAAAAGCCCTGGCCCAGATGACTTCACTGGAGAATCCTACCAAACATTCAGAGAAGAGTTTACACCAGTACTGCTCAAACTACTTCAGAATGTAGAAGAGGGAACCATACTTCCGAATTCATTCTATGAAGCTGGCATAAACCTGATACCAAAACCAGGCAAAGACAGCACAAAAAAAGAAAATAACAGACCAATATCTCTCATGAATATAGATGCAAATATTCTCAACAAAATTCTAGCCACTAGAATTCAGCATCATATCAAAAAAATAATACACCACCACCAAGTAGGATTCTTACTATGTATGCAAGGATGGTTCAACATTAGAAAATCAATCAACGAAATCCACCACATAAATAAAAGGAAAGAAAAGAATCACATGATCAACTCAAGCAACACAGAAAAGACATTCAACAAAGTCCAACACCCATTCCTGATAAAAACTGTCAATAAAATAAGTACAGAAGGAAAATTTCTCAATATAACAAAGGGCATCTATGCAAAACCAACAGCCAACCTCATTCTCAACAGAGAGAGGCTGAAAACACTCCCCTCGAGAACAGGAACAAGGCTAGGATGCCCTTTATCACCACTCCTATTTAACATTTTACTGGATAGTCCTACCTAGAGCAATAAGGCAAGAAGAAGAAATAAAGGGCATCCAAATTAGTAACAAAGAAGTTAAACTGTCCCTATTTGTGGATAATATGATACTAAACATAGAAAACCCAAAAGACTCCATGAGAAAACTACTGGAACTAATAGATTCAGCAAAGAAGCAGGATACAAGATAAACATACAAAAATCAGTTGAATTCCTATACCTCAATAAAGAGAATGATAAAAAGGAAATCATGAAAAAAAATACCATTTATAATAGCCCCTAAAAAATAAAATACTTAGCAATAAATCTAACCAGAGATGTAAAAGACAATGAAAACTACAAAACAATACTGCAGGAAATCAAGAGATTTACATAAATGGAAAAACATACCATGCTCATGGATAAGTAGACTCAACATTGTGAAAATGACAATTCTACCCAAAGCTATTTACAAATGCAATGCAATACCAATCCAAATACCAACAACATTCTTTAAAGAGATGGAAAAATTTAACATTAACTTAATATGGAAAGGGAAGAAGCCCCAGATAAACAAGGCACTATTGAAAAAGAAGAATAAAGTAGGAGGACTTGCACTACCTGACCTCAGAACCTACTATACATTGACCAGTGGAAGAGAATTGAGAACCCAGACGCAAATCCATACACCTATGGTCACCTGATCTTTGACAAGAGCCCAAAGACTGTCAAATGTGGGAAAGACAGACTTTTTAACAAATGATGCTGGCAAAACTGGATGTCCACCTGCAAAAAAAAATGAAACAGGATCCATGCCTCACATCATATACAAAAACTAATTCAAAATGGATCAAAGACCTAAATATAAAGCCCAAAACTATGAAGTTCATAGAGGAAAAAATAAGATCAACGCTAGAGGCTCTAATACACGGCATTAACAAGGTACAAACCACAACCAATAACACAAAAATTCCAGAAAATAAGGTAGATAACTGGGATCTTCTAAATATTAAACACTTATCCTTAAAAAAAAACTTCACCGAAAGAGTAAAAAGAGAACCTGTAGACTGGGAAAAAATATTTGGTTATTACAAATCAGACAAAGGTCCAATTTCTGAAATCTATAAGAAAATCCAATACCTTTACAGCAAAGAGACAAAGAATCCAATTAAAAAATGTGCAAAGGAAATGAACAGACACTTCACCAAAGAAGACATTCAGGCAGCCAATAGACACATGAGGAAATGCTTGTGATCACTAGCCATTAAAAAAAAAAAAAAAGCCATTAGAAGAATGCAAATCAAAACTACAGTGAGACACCATCTCACTCTGGCATTACTGGCACGTATGAAAAACACAGAAAATAACAAATATTGGAGAGGCTGCAGGGAGATCAGAACACTTATGCACTGCTGGTGGGAATGTAAAATAATACAACCATTTTGGAAAACGATATGATGCTTCCTTAGAAAGCTAGAAATAGAAATACCATATGATCCAGCAATCCCACTCCTAGGAATATATCCTAGAGAAGTAAGAATCATCACACAAATAGACATTTGCACACCTATGTTCATTGCAGCATTGTTCACAATAGCCAAATGCTGGAAACCCAACCTACATGCTCATCAACAGATGAATGGATAAACAAACTCTGATACATACACACAATGGAGTATTCCACAACAATAAAGAACAATGATGACTCTCTGAAGCATCTATTAACATGGATGAACCTGGAGGGCATTATGCTGAGTGAAATAAGTCAATCACATAAAGACAAATATTGTATGAGGCCACTATTGTAAAAACTCATGAAAAGGTTTACACACAAAAAGAAAACAATCTTTGATGGTTACGATGGAAGGGAGGGGTGGGGATGGAAAAACACTAAATAGACAATAGATATGTGTTAACATTAGTAGAGGGTAAGACAGTACACAATACTGGGGAAGCCAGTACAGCTTGTCCAAGGCAAGGTCATGGAAGCCCCAGAGACACATCCAAACTCCCTGGGGGACCAAATTGCTGGGTTGAGAGCTGTGGGGACTATGGCCTCAGGGAACATCTAGCTAATTGTCATAACATAATTTATAAACAAAATGTTCTACATTCTACTTTGGTGAGTAGTGTCTCGCATCTTAAATGCTTGTGAGCGGCCATCTAGGATACTTTACTGGTCTCACCTCTTTGGGAGCAAAGAAGAATGAAGAAAACTAAGGATACAAGGAGAAGATTAATCCAAAGGACTAATGGACCGCATTTACCACGGCCTCCACCAGACTGAGTCAAGTGCAACTAGATGGTGCCCAGCGACCACCACTGACTGCTCTGACAGGGATCTCAATAGAGGGTCCTAGACAGAGCTGGAGAAAAATGTAGAGCTAAATTCTAACCCAAAAAGAAAGACCAGACTTGTTTGCTTGAGGGAGAATGGAGAAACCTGAGAGTATGGCCCCCAGACACCCTTTCAACTCAGTCATGAGGTCACTCCTGAAGTTCACCTTCAGCCAAAGATTGGACAGGCCCATAAAACAAAAGGAGACTAAAGGGGCGCACCAGCCCAGGGCCAAGGACTGGAAGGCAGGAGGGAACAGGGAAGTTGATGATAAGGAACCCAAGCTTGAGAAGGGAGAGTTTGATATGTCATGGGGTTGTTAACAAATGTCATAAAACAATATGTGTACTAATTCTTTAGTGAGAAACTAGTTTGTTCTGTAAACCTTCATCTAAAGTACAATAAAAAAAAATTAAAAAACACCATATTAAAAAAAGTGGCAAAATGGTATTGAGATTGGGAAAAACATTTTTTATATTTTCGATCTCTTATTTGAACATTCTATTTGATGATGATGCCCACCATATGACTATGCATAAAAGTTAAGCAAAATGTAAATATTTAAAATGTTTCTTTGTTTTTTACTTTTGTTCTATATAAGTTGAAACTATGTTTCTCCTTTATATGATGTTCAATTTAGGAAATCTTCAACTTGTTTTTCATTTACCATGTAACAACTCTATTTATGTCCTTAATTCCATGCTCTCTGATATGATGCTAATTTATTCAGCAATTATTTTCAGCCTGCAACACACAGATAATGAGACATAAGTGCAACTAAATCTTGTGATTTTTCTGATTGAAGCTGAGGTAAGGAATTTGAAGTAGCACTCCTGTGGGTGGTGCTATCCTGAACCTCCACCTTTCCTGAATCACTGCTTTATCTGCCAGAAACTTGGAACCTCACTCAAAACTCTTCTGTGATTTGTTTTTAAACAGGACACTTCATAAATAGTGATATATTCTAGAGAGATTTCCTGATGACTTAAAAAAAAAAATTACAAGTCTTCATCTAATTGACTCATTTGCAATGCAACACACTTTAATATATACAGTGCCAACTTTTACTATTTTTAAAGATTCAGGGATAAAATCAAAGGAAAAATATAAATTTCCCGTTACAGTATATTTAAGCTTTTTTTTGTGCTGGTGAAAATTATTGTGAAAACTGATTAAATAAATAATCTCTGTGAAGTCTGAATGGGGGATTGGTGATGCAGTAGTTAAAAGCTCAGCTGCTAACCAAAAGGTCAGCAGTTCGAATCCACCAGCCACTCCATGGAAACCCCTGTATTCCAGAATTGACTTGACAGCAACAGGATTTAATGGGTATGGAGTCTTAGAATTAGTCATTCTTATATTTATTAATTTTGTGTTATGTACAAATAAATTTTACTCACCTTTTAAATATATACGTTTAATCAAAATCAAAGGGTAAAAATATTAGAGGAATCTTTCCCACTTTCTTTTTCTTTGAAAAGTATGGCACATTCACTGACAATTGATTATTTAAATTGTCAGATAATTCCGAATTATTTATATACATTTTGTAATTATCTTTCAAAAACTTTGTTTCATTCTATATGAGGAGATCACACTATCTTTACAGGCCCTTATTATATACTGACCAGGGCTTTTTCAACAGACTTCAAACAAATCTTCCCAGTCTTGGCACTTTCTCCCTTTATTCTACTCCTTACACATTGCCTCCACATTGATTTTACTAAACCATTGCTTTCCTATCATGCTTCATCATGAAACAAACAAATTGACAAAAACACAAGTATTTTGATACTTAACCTGATATAGTTTCACCACATCTCCATATTCCACTATTTCCTTTCCAGAAAACTACCTTATTCTTGCTCTGTCCCTTTGAGTCCTAGTATGTCCTGTCCATTTTCCTCAGCTCTACTTGACTTTCAGGTTTAATTCACTTGTGAACTTTCCATGAGATCTGTGTCATTTATCTCATTTTTACTTCTCTTCTCAGTATCTAATTGACATAGAGTAATCACTTAATAATGTTCTCAGTGGTTAAGTAACATAGAACTTCCCAGATCTTTCTTAGAATGTAAACTTCAAGGGGAAAAGATCATAGTTTTCTTCAATTGTGTATTCCAAGTTTTTAGATCAGTGCCATGCATATACTGCACTTCATATTATTTGTTGAATGAAGGAAACCTTACCCAGGGGCAATCTCATTGCCCTATAAACTCCAGTAGCACTTCTCAATACATTCTCTTGCTCTACATTTTATTATATTATTATATGTTACCACCCTTACTACATAGTGACACATTTATATCTCCCATAGTGTCTTTCACAGATCCAGACACATTAGGTAATTAAAACAAATATACGAATAACATTAAATAAGTGAGTGAATAAATTATAATTCTTTAAGGTTAACAATTAGAGTAATATATATAATATTAACTTTATGTACTCTTATAAAACCATGATTTTTTTTTAAGAGAAAAATAACAATTCATGGAAAGAAATTGCCAGGAATCTTTCCAAAGGTTGCTGCATATAGTAGTTATTACTATGACTAATCATTAATGCTGTTTAAGCATTTACTAAACTTAATTCTTTTTATCTTATTTCTCCTTTAACCTTCAGAATAGCCCTATGCTACAAGCACTAATATTTGGTACCATTTTATGGATAGGAAAAATAATACTAAAGAGGTTAAGGCCCTAATCCAATATCCTAAAACTAGCATGGACTGCCAGGTTTTAAAGCAGCTCTGTCTGACTCCAGGGCCCAAACTCTTAAATAGTGTACTTTAGCATCTAAAATTTCACTGTTCTGTATACACTTGACAATAATTGTTGATTTATTCAAAAAGCACTCACTGGACACCTAACATATGTTCTGTTAACTAATGGAGACAGAACAGAGATTAAAACTGAGTCCATGCCTTTATGAATCTTGCATTCTGGTGGAAAAGACAAATAAATGCATTCATTTATGTGTTAAATGGAGAAAATAAAGCTGTGTGAGAGAATTCAAGATAGTTTCTCTTAAAAGTTGTTGGTTTCTATTTTACTTAGGAAAGGTTCCTCTGATTAGATAATGCTTGAATAAAGTGAAAGTATGCACCTTGCAGATATCTTCAGAGAGAGTTACAGGAATGGGAGCCAACAAGGCTCTGATGGAACTTGCATGGCATGTTCAGGGAACAGCAAGAATGTGGGTGAACGATGCAGTTAGCCAGGCCAGTCTTAGCTTGTAAGGACTCTTTAGTCCTTTTAAACAGCACCTCTCACTCTGAGCTTTGGAGCATTTGGAGCCAAGGAGTGAAGGGGTCTGACTTACACATGAACAAGATCACTGAGGTTGCTGTAGTAAGAATTTAAGTATTTAAGCAGGGAGGCAGTGAAGAGGCTACTGAAATAATTGACAAATCATTGTGGATTAGACCAGGGCCTTGAGCTAACAACATGGAGAGTAATGGGTAGATAATAAAGATATCTTGAAGGCAGGCAGAGTAATTCTTCTGGGGAATTGGATGGGAAGTGTGAGAAATATAGAGGAATCAACAAGGATTCCAAATTGCTTGTCTTCAGTACCTAGAAGAAAGGAGTTGCCATCAATGGGTAAGAATTTGGGAGGAGCAAGACTGTAGTTGGTAATCAACAGTTCATTTATGGACCTGTTAACTTTGACATGACTGAACAAACCAAACGAAACCCATTTCTGCCGAGTCGATTCCGACACATAGCGACCCTATAATAGGATACAGTAAAACTGCCCAATAGGGTTTCCAACGAGTGCCTGGTGGATTCAAACTGCTGACCTTGTGGTTAGTAACCACACCCTTTAACCACTACACCACCAGGGTTTCCTGACTAGCACCATCCAATTATAGATGTTGCATTTACCTTTTGACTGGGAAGTATAAATGAAACTGCTTGAAGTATGAGTATGCTCAAATTTCATGTCTTTGATTTTACAAAAGAAAATCAAAATCTATGAATCAGTGATATATCATGATGGAAATAAATAACTTTACAACTGAAATAGAAACAAAAGTCAGCTCATTAATTTAGTACTTCTTTTTCTTTGTTAGGACATATGCAGGGCTTTAATAAATGTATATGATATAATTATTACAGATTAACAAATGCTCTTCTTGAAAATATTTAAGTACCAATCATCTGAAAAATAATTACAGAACTATAGAAACAGAAACCTTGTAGACTCATGCATTGACAATTAATAAATTACATGCTAATGCTATTTTAATATTTAAATGTTATTCAGGTTTCAAAATAGATCATTATTTAAGAGCTGTTTGTTTTGTATTTTCAAATATGTTGTATTTGAAATATATATTTACATATATTTTGTATCTAAGAACATATTCTATATAGTATACGACTATAATACATATTGATATATTTATGTTACAATTTATTATATGTAATAATATAGTCTATATATTATACATAATGTGTATATATATATAAATTTAAAAAAGAGCTGATGAAAAGTAGTAAAAAAGATTTAATTTTTTTTTAATATAAATAGAAGTGAAAATGAGACCTATGTAGGATAGCCAAAGATTTTGGAAGTTATTTAGTCTAGAACAATAAATATTAAAAGTTAGCATGTTAATTAGCATCAGACATACAAAGTTTCGTTATAAGTGAAGGCAACACATTTTATCTCCATGCGCCTCTTTTCATTATTTAATAAAATAAAGCTGTTAGATTGGATAGTTCTTAGATTCTTCACTCCCTCCAAAAAGTCTATAATTTCTGACTCCATAACTAGTTATTATTTATTTTTACTAATGTCATAACACTTCTATTTTATTTTTAATTTAAGAAATGAATATGTAATGAGAAAGTTTATGTGCATGCAAATAATCTGAAACAAAAGAGAATATAATAGAGAATTTGGAATTTCTACACATAGAGACATTTAGCATTTCCATGTTCCTGTCTTGTTTTCCAAAATTAAAAATTATATACAATTACAAATGATTTGTCCTAAAGTGTTAGACAACAAAATAGAATTAAAATATATGAGCACCTTTCTAAGTTTTAACTTGAGGTAGTTTGTTTTGTTGTTGTTTTGCTCTTTCAATAAACATTTTATATTTCTACTACAGGCACAGATCCTGTTTTCTGGTTGACCACTAGCCATTAATAATTGCTTCACCATCTTTGAGTTATCCCACATTTCCCTTGGGGGAGAAATAAACATCATTTCAAGCAGCTGCAAGTGTTAGTGTACTAAATGGAAACCAACCATTAGAGTGGTGTATATTTATAGATATTTGACTATTAACACCGACTTACTTTTATCATTTACAAGTCTTATACAGTGTTCCTACGAGAAACCCAATAACAATCATTTTCCAATAAATTATGGTGCTTCCAAATCAAATAGTCCCTCCTACCTCTAAAGTGGTACCATGTGCTTATTGATGTACAAATGGTTTCAAATGGCAGTCAATATGAAGGCCAGTAAGCCCACATGAAGCCGAAACTCCTGTGACATGGACTAGTCCATTGTTTCTGAAACTTGAATGTGACTCTGGGAATATTCTAAAATATCTAAAATGCAGAATCTATTTCAATAGATCTGATTGAAGCCACATATTTTTTATATTTATAACATGCTCCCAGGTGATGTATGTGTAGGGTCCACACTAAGTAGCAAGGAAGGAATATATCAACATTCCCCAAAGTTTGTTTCACTTAATGTTTGTCCCTTGAGATATCTTTTGAAAAAGGATTCCATGAGCAGGTGTGGTGCACTTTATCCTGTTTTGGAGATTCCAGATGGGTAATTACAGCAAAAAAAAAAAAAAAAAATCACACAGTAAAGAAACCAAATAAATTTTCTATAACAAAATTTGTGAGACCATTTGACTCTACAGTGCCTACAGCATATATAATAATCATGTCAGGATAGAATATTAATTGAGAGAAGCTGAATTCATAACAGATCTACAATCATTGGTTAAGTGGTTAGGTATGCCACACCTATGATTACAAGTTTCATACACACACAAAAAGTAAATATTTGTGAAATTTTAAAGTAAAATTTTAAATTTAAAATGGATATTAAGAAATTATAGACATCACAGTATGGATAAAAGAAGTACCAGAATGATTAATAATAACTGCCTTATAGATCATTAAATTCTAAGTCTGTGATTATCAATAATAAATGTTAATATCAAAAATAATGTGTTTCTATTACTTCTCAGATTCTCCTTGGGTCATCAGAAGATAATATAAAGTAATATAAAAAATCTAGTCTGTGATTAATGTCATATTTTGACATGTTTTATGAGGTATTTTTATATGTATTGTTAATATGTTTTTAAAATTATTGGCATATCTATCCTTTGTCTATACTTCAAGCTGGACAATGGAAAATGGTTTGTACCATTTTATTGAATTTGCAAGGGTTAGAGCAAGCCACGTTAATTATTGCTCTGTCATTCTTGCAGGCTAGTAGTAAGTGAGAAAAAACACAAACCAAACTAAATGTGATTAACATTAAATGACTCAAGCATGAAAAAAAATTGAAAAATAATTGAATGGATCCTGAAGTGTCTTATTCTTATCAACAAAAGAAAATCATCCTTGTTTGCAAACATTCATTTTAATTGCCTTTCCCCACTTTCTGAAATATAAGAGATGTTTTAGTTTCTTTCCATAACATTTTTGTTTTTGACATTATGATCTACACTGTCATAAATAATCTGACTTTTAAAATTAGGAGATTCAAGCTACAAAATCTTTAGCATGAATACAAGATCTCCATCTCTCTAAAAAGTAATGACTTCTTCTTTCCAAATGTCTACTCTTTAGTGTTAATAAGTTTTCTGAGCAATGCATTTTATTTAGAGAATAAACATTTCTTCTAAATTCAGAGAATTTTGGGTTGAATTTAATAAAACTAAGCCAAGAAAGAAATGCTTTTACATGGGAATTCTAATCGATTTCTGCTCACTATGCCTTGGAGAGGAGGGATAAATACTTGCCAGTGACCCATAGCTGTACAAAGTAAGTCTAAAAAGTGAAAGAGTGTGTCAAAAAGAAGAAATTCTAGAAAAGAGAAAACACTATAGTGTTGTTAGGAGAAATATAGGGAGAGCCCTAAAAACATAAAGAACTTGTGATAAAGTAGATAATGATATACATAAAAAAAATTATAAAATCTCTTTTCTTATAAGGGTATCTGCTTATGTGATTTGAGCTGAGAGGTGCCAGTTAAAGAAATCTGATGTGGGTTTCTGCTGGAACTTAGGTCTTCCAATGCTTTATGACAACTCCTTCCATGGATTTCTGTAAGTGAAGGGAGAGATCAGGTAGAATCAGAATAAAAAAGCAACACAGGAAGATTGGGATAAGCCTAAAATCCTTATCACAGACTGATACCAGAAAATCTAGATCTCTTTCTAGTTCAGTCATGGCTGATGTCTAGCAAGCACATACTCTTTTGGCTGTAATAGATCTAAAATTATTGAAATACTTGTATACCGTGGTAAAAAGTTGGTGCCAGATTTGCCCACATGCCCCGTTTATATGCTTGTTCAGCTCCCTCCCTGGATACTTCTGACATCCTGAAATCCAACAACCAAACCCATTGCCATCGAGTTGTTTCCTACTCATAACGACCCTATAAAGGGGTAATGCCTGGTATAGACTGTGCTCCAGAGTCCTACTCCAGCACTAGGGTTGGCATAAATTCTGACATGCACTATGTACCCATCAACAAAAGTTGAAATGGGCTCAGAGATATGAACATCAAACCAAAAGGTCCCAAAGCAAAATTTTGTCTTTTTCACAGTTTGTCTGAAGCCCATTAAAATAGGTGTGACAATATAATTAAAATAAAGTTTAAATTGGAAGCATTTCTCTCTTCATTAGTTATACTACAGAGGAAAAATATCTCTTTAAAAAAAAAAGAAAAAAAAAACTGTGCGGTCAGAGCCCTTTACAAATACAATCCAAATCACTATTTTTGCCTTTAAAAAAAAATTAATAACTAAGGAGTTGCATTTCTATCCACTTTTAAAATCAGCATTCTTCATCTCATTTTCTGTCACTTTCTCATTAAGAAAGAAAAAAGTCCAGAGTTCCAGCTATATTTGAACTTGATGGGCTCTTTCATGACAAGATGCCTTGGCATATGCTACTCCCTCTGCCTGGAATATCTGTCACCTCTTATTATACCAGCGACCCCTCCACTCTTCAAGGTTCAAATCAAAGGACATCTCCAGTGCATAACGTCTGCATGTACAATGCCTTGTCTGATGCAAGCACCGACAAATATGTGTCAAATGACTTATTTTACATAAAGTTTTTTTTAAGTTTTCTGAACTTAAAGAGGACGAGAGAAACGTGCCTGCCTTTGTATTTGTCACATTTCATTAAAAGAATGTTATCTCTAAAGTAGTTTAGATTGAGAGAATTATTATAAATGAGAAATTAGACTCTCCTATCTTATTAAAATTTTTTTTTTTTTATCTTATTATTCTACACAGTGAGCTTTAAGGTATCTTGGAATGAAAAAAGTCCTTTTTCTTTTCAGTTATATCTTTTTCATACGTAAATAATCTAACTTTCTACCTTTATGTCTGCATTCCTGGTATTGTGGTACATATAAATATTCCAGCTCTAATTCAATGACCTGAATTAATCACTTCTCAAGTAAAATGCAGACACTGTTCAGGATACTGCCATTAACTTAATTATAATGCATTTGATGATTATATAGGCTTTGCTTTCCTTCATAATACAGAAAGTTAATAACAGTGTAAGAGTTATTTTGTTGTCATAAGGTCCGCTTGCCTTATCTCAGATTGGTTTAAATTTTATGTATTATATTACTATTAAAGAGTAAAAAGGAGTGTGTTAAAGTGCAGTGGAGTAATAAAGCTAGCAACCATGTTTTAGATATTTTCTGATATGGCAATGATTTCTGACCTCTTATTTTTCATTTTGTATCACATACCGATTAGGTGCAAAGTGTCATAATTTCATGGAGAATAATATTCTTTTAGCTTACACCTAGCAAGAAAGATAGTTCACAGAAACAAATTTGATAAAGTTTATAAAACAATAATAAAACTAAAATCCACAGCTGTGGAATCAGTTCCAACTCATAGTGACCCTTTAGGGCAGAGTAGAACTGCCCCATAGGGTTCCCAAGGCTGTAAATCTTTATGGAAGCAGACTGCCACATCTTTCTTTCTTGGAGTGGATGGTGGGTTCGAACTGCTAGCCTTTTGATTAGCAACCGAGCACTTTACCCACTGTGCCCCCAGGGCTCCTCTAAAATGATAATAGTTAACTCTTACATAGCAAATTGCAAGTGATAGGCAATATTCTAAGTGTTTTGCAGATATATATGCCTTGGTGGAAACTCCTGTGACCCCCTTTTACAGATGAGAAAACTGGGTTACAGAAATGATAATTGGCTTTCTCAATACCAGGTGATTGACCTGGGATTCAAAGTCAAGCAGCGTGGCTCCAGAGTTTGCCCAGCTAACCTCTAAACACTCTAGGCTGTACTTATGTGTCAGGCATGAAAAGAAGATCCGTTTCAGAGGAACGATGATTGCAAGAAAACTTTCGATGCAAGGGAAATTAGTACAGTACAGTGTTTTGAAGAGTAAAAAAAAAAAAGAGTTAATAGAGATTGTTCATGGTGAAGAGGGAGAATGGAGGAAGTCTTTAGGAGGGGAGTTACAGGAACATAGAGATAAAGATAGGGAAGTGAAACACAAATTTAAAAGATTATAAACAGGCCGTTTAGGCTGGATAGGAGTTTTCATTTAGATTAGTGAGAAAGATGGATATGTTTGCAGTGCCTTGCTGGATATTACTTCACACATTATCTACTACCTCTATGAAAATGGAATTCACCCTTAAACTCATTTTCTACCTAAATTGATCCTTGTACTGGCAACTGTGTTTATTTTTTGTATCTTAGGTGTCATCTCTTTTATTATTCTTGTGATACTCTTCTCATTGACCTCATCCATTACACTGGGTAAGGTTTTATTATATAAAGAGTTAATTTGCAACTCAAAGAGGACTTCGTTTAATGAATAAAAATAATTTGGACAGCAATAAAAATTCCCAGGTAAACTTTACCTAGATAAGAATGCAGTATCAAAGAGCAGCAGCTTATCTCACCGTGTTTTCTTTTCAGGTAAACCCGTAATGATAGTGACAGAATATATGGAGAATGGCTCTTTAGATACATTTTTAAAGGTAAGATTTGTGATTAATTTAATTATTCTAAGTGTTATTTATATATTGACCTTAATGTTGAAGATGACATTAAGCCACTTGAAAGATAAAGGTTTAAATAGAATAGAAATATCTGAAATCAGAATAATTATACTGCAATGATTCATTTTGATTTGAATTTTTTTCCTTTCATAAAACTTATACAAGGCGTCACCTTGAGTCAGAATTGACTTGATGGCATTTTGTTTGTTTGTTTTATACTTTTAATTCCCAAAAGGAAGGAAAGAAGGAAGGAAGGGAGGATGGCTGGAAACTAAATGAAACAGGAAAGGCAAGGTGTGGAGAGGAAAGGGGAAGGAAGGAGAGGGAAGGACAGGAGAGAAGAGGAGAGGGGAGGTGAGGAGAGGAAAAAAGAAATAAATGTTTAAAAGCACTTAACTTCCTCAAAGTACATGGTAACAGGCAGAGCAAGGAAAAATGTCCAAAGAATCCATGCGAATAATCTCCATCAGTGAGAACAGTGGGGATCTGTGGCGTTCTAAGCTCTCATACCTCATCTACAGGCCAGCCACTACTTACTTTCAGGATTTTTTTTTTTTTTAATGCAAGTCTCCAAATTTTAAATGTTAACAATTTATTTTATTTGTAAATATGTTGTGCTAAACAATGAACATACTTGCAGATCTGATTAAAAGTATAAGCTGGCAGTTTGTAACTTTCAATATACCCCACCACCCACTCACTGCCATCAAGTTGATGCAGATTCACAGCGAGCTTATAGGACAAAGTAGAACCACCCCATAGGGTTCCCAAGGCTGTAACTCTTTAGGACAGAGGCAGACTGCCACATCTTTCTCCCTCGGAGGAGCTGGTGGCTTCAAACCCCCAGCCTTTTCCTTAGCAGCTGAGTGATTTAACCACTGTACTAGCAGTGCTCCTTACTTCCAATATAAATGAAAAAAAAAAAAATGTTGCTATGGAGTCAATTCCAACTCATAGCAACCCTATGGGACAGAGTAGAACTGCCCCATAGTGTTCCCAAGGAGTGGCTGGTGGATTTCAACTGCTGACCTTTTGGTTACTAGCCAAGTTCTTAACCACTATACCACCAGGGCTCCATAACTTTCAATATAAGGACTATTATTATCGATTAGGGACGTTCATAGGACAATGGCATTGATGACAATTATATGACCAGCTTGTGCAATGGATTTGATGGTAATCTACTCATAAGGGAAAATTTTCCTTCAATTTCCAGCCTCTACTATATTCTGTTCCCAAATTTTCTATCCACATCTCTAAGTCCTTACATCTATTAAAGTCACATCATTCCTTTATTTCAAAATAACTGGCATGTGAGCTGTATTCTATGTGACTGCAGTACATTCTTGGCCTTTGGCCAAGACACAACATTCCAAAGAAATGCAAACATTGCTCAGTCATCTCCCTTCCATCTACTGTGCAGGAACTCCCTTATTTTCTCTTATGTCCACTGGCCATTTCATCTCTACCTCAACATCCCTATCCAACTAGCTTCTTTCAATTCACTTCAAAAATGTGCAGGCACTAGGTTGGAGTGAAGAACACACTCCTCTGATGGCTCAGAATAAAAGAGTTACGAAACAGTAAAGGGCAGCATAATGAGATGTTTGACAAAGGCTTTCAAAGCCTTTATCAGCTGTGCCCAGGCAGAGGACTGATAAACTTTACCAAGTTAACTATATTTTTTGGAACTGTTTCCATTTTCCTTCAGATAAAAATTGCACATGAATTTTGATGGGGTGACAGTATTCATTTGGGAATTGAAGGAAGATCCTTTGATATTTTCTCCCAGTGATGGATGTTACTAGATTAATATTTCTACACTGTCTTTACAGAAAAACGATGGGCAGTTCACTGTAATTCAGCTGGTTGGCATGCTGAGAGGCATCGCTGCTGGAATGAGGTACCTTTCTGACATGGGCTACGTGCATAGAGACCTTGCTGCCAGAAACATCTTAATCAACAGTAACCTTGTGTGCAAAGTGTCTGACTTTGGACTTTCCAGGGTACTGGAAGACGACCCTGAGGCAGCCTACACCACGAGGGTAAGATCTAACAGAATGCATTTCTGAAGCACTAGACGAAGAGGAATTTAATTTTTAAAGATTTTTAAGGAAACACCAAAAAGGGCATTCTTCTGATAAAACCAGGGAGAGAGAGAACATCAAAAGCCCAGATAATTCTCCTTGTTATTTTTCAGTAAAGTGAGACATTAATAAAGTTTTAAATGTAAAAGAAAAAAGTTTGTTTCCTAAATAGCAATTTAAGTCCCATTTTTTTTCTAGTATGTGATTCAATGTATTTCCTTCCTATAAAATGGGACACTTATGTTAATCGCTTTACAAGAAAATATTCCAAACCTGCACGCCCCCCTCTTTCTCTATAATACGTATTTTCTTATGGATGAACAATTTGGATATATATGCCTGCTTTTAAAAATTAAGAGAAAAAAAAAATCTTTACCCCAAAAAAAGCAACAGGAAAAAAATTTCTTTTGTGAATTTTGAGAAAATCTATATACTAATTACCAAGTTAAAAAAAAAAATTTATAATGTAGATTTCCCCTCATAATCCAATTTCAGTCATTTGTAAGTTGACTGAATTAAATAAGATACCTACGTCTTTGATAAAACAGTCTAACCAACCAAACCAAAAAAAAAAAGCTAAAGGAAGAGAAAAGCAAATCTAAAAGAGAAAACATCATGTCAGGGGTAAAGTGTGGCTTTAAGTGTTTAAGATATCTGATTTCATGTTTGTCTTATTAACTGTTACATTTCTTAGGATTGCATCTAGCAACCTAGACTTACAATTCCTGTATTAAAGGGGGCAGGGGGCACCCAAGGAATCTGACTCCTTTACTCTCTGTTAGAAAGTCATGAAAGTATACCTTATTGATTTGCTTGACTGCCTGCTTTCCCCTACTTTGGTCTGCCATCCTGAGTACCGTAATTGAGATATAGGTCCTGTGTGTGCTCCGGTAGTCAAACAGAATTTAAACTAGAAACCTTCAGGACTGCCAATTAGTAATCAGTCTACAAGTGCTTATGGGCTAAGATACATGAAAAGAGCCTACGTCCTGTCAAATAGATTCACTTAAAAATGCTTCATCTCCTTCTAGATCTCTTCAGTGAGGCAGCAGTATCCCTAGATAACATTTGAAGTATGAGGGAATTTTAAAAATTCCTTTTCTACTTTAGGGAGGCAAGATTCCAATCCGGTGGACTGCCCCAGAAGCCATAGCTTTTCGGAAGTTTACCTCTGCCAGTGATGTCTGGAGCTACGGAATAGTGATGTGGGAGGTTGTGTCTTATGGCGAGAGACCCTACTGGGAGATGACCAATCAAGATGTGAGTATGGAACTACTCCCAACTTTGGAACAAAATGCTTTGCTCTCTGAGTCGAGAGACTTATAATGCTTTTCATTTCTGAAAATGACAGCTGCTTAAAAAAAAAAAAATGAAATGCTTTGTTTACCCTCTGATCTGTTTTGCTGTTGTTGAAATGTCCTTTATGCAGAAGCTCAAAATGACTTAGTAAAAAAGAAAATAAGTTATGGTTATATAAAAACTCAGTCCCTTGCCAGACAGTTGTAACTGTACTGTAGTGATGTTTCACTCAATTTATGTCAGTATCATTTTCAAAAATGAAGAAAGAGCCATCAAAGAATGAACACTGACAGGTAAATTTTTTTATTTGCATTTGATAAGGCAGCTAATGCTCTAAAACAAAAGGATGAATGACATTGATTTAATAGTGGGTGCTCCTAGAGAATAAAAAGAAATAATCTGTTTCTTTAAATTTAAAAACGTAAAAAGTGTTGTATTCTTTATTTAATTTGAGAAAAAAATGGGATGGTTTACCCACAACGGAAAAATAATTTTTGCTTAGAATAATAGAATCCTAGAATTAAAAACCCAGTAACCCAGTGCCATAAAAATAATCTTCTATTGAAGTTCAGAATGTTTATTATGTGATGACTGACACATGGCTCTCTAGTCTTTGCTTTTGTAATTTCATTGTTACTACTCAATACGGCCCTTTCCATTTTGGATCACATTGAAATTTTATATACATATTTTTAAATTGTAACTACAACAATTATAAAAACAGCTATCATTTATTGAGCCCTTGAGCCCTTACTGTGTACTATTCTCTCTCTTTAGAACTTAGTTGCTAATATCTCATTACTTCTTTACAAAACCAGTCAATTGAACAGTTTTATCTCATTACAGTACTGAACTGAATCAGATTTATTTTTTTCCTCCAATTATTTCTGTCAACCATGACTTATAAAGTCCCCCTCTCCAGTGCCTTCTGGAATTTCTAGATAGATTCTATAGTTCTTTAACCAAATATTGTTGAAACAACCATTCCATTCCAGTGATTAAGACCTTCAAATATAATTCTAGTCAAGTGTAAATCAAAGTCAACCTCAGATGCATTTCAAAGTGTTCTACATAACCATGGAGCTGTCCTGACCATTGGTACCCAAACTGGGAAGGAAGAAAGGTCAGAATTTTTACTTCTCTTTCTCTGCCAAGGAGCCCTGATGGCACAGTGGTTAAGAGCTCAGCTGTTAACCAAAACGTCAGCAGTTTGAATCCACCAGCCGCTCTTTGGAAACCCTATGGAGCAGTTCTGCTCTGTCCTATAAGTTTGCTATGAGTTGGAATCGACTTGATGGCAAAGGGTTTGGTTTTGGTTTTTCTCTGCCAAAGTCTGCATCATGATTCTTCAGAATTGACATGGATGAAGAGGTATAAAAGAAGGGCCAAGATTATGTATATAATGTTGGGCTGTTGATGCCCCTTATTTGGCAGACACTCAAACTCCAATTGAGTGGTGAGGTGCATGCCTGAGCTTTTCCAAAGACCCTTGAAGAAGGCCTCTTCCTTGCATAATCCTCTAAGGATTATGCAAGTCAGTCATACTCCAACTGACTTCCCACTGTTCATCTCACTTGCTGCCAGTCTCCCACCTCACAATCCCTTACTGTAGCATACATCTGCCTACTTTACCAGAGGGGAGTGCATCCTTGCTGGATGCTCATCTGATGTTCCCTCTTTTTGGATTACTATCTCAGGCTGCTGCATCCAGGTGAGAAGCCAGCACAAGATTCTGTTTTCAGGGTCACACATCAACTTTTCCAAGAATCATTTCATAGCATTCTGTATTGATTGCAAGAGCAAGCTGGGTTTATAGGTTCCTGCTTCTCAGCAGAACAATGAGACGCCAGTCAGAGGTGTACTGAGGGGGGAGGAAGGAAAGAGGCACTTGCCCCTGGGTGAAAGTCCAAGGGAGCACCAGACTAGGCTGGGAATGACATTTTGAGATATCACAAGTATGAAAGGCACCTGACAAAAGGAAGAAAGGTGTTTCTACTGATTTCTCACTGCTATCAACATCTATTAATCTTGAATTTGAGGGGGTTCGACTTAGAGATTGCCCCTAGGTGCTCAAATTGGGGGGAGGGTGCAATTTAGAGATTGCTGCTGTGCTCTGTTACCCTCCCTATGCCCCTGATGTCAGTCTCCCTTCTTTTTATCACCCAAAATTACTACAATTGTTTCTTTTTCTACTCCCCTCACTTGACTTGGGGAACATTGCTAATTTGCGCTTTTCTAAATTTGTGGGATCAGAATATCTATTGTCTGCAGTTTTACAATTTTAAGGGTAGGGCTACAGGAAAAGCACCATTCAATTCTTGTTATATATAAACCATCTCATCAGAGAAATGTATTATTATTCCTTTTTTAAGGTAAAGAAACTGAGACTTCAAAAAAAAAAAAAAAACTCTAATTCATTGCCGTCGAGTCAATTCTGACTCATAGCAACCCTATAGGACAGAGTAGAACTGCCCCATAGGGTTTCCAAGGAATGTCTGGTGGATTCGAACTGTCAACCTTTTGGTTAGTAGCCAAACTCTTAACCATTATGCCACCAGTGTTTCCAGCTGAGACTTAGAGAGGCTAAATGATGTGCTTAAGGTCACAGAAATAATAAAAAGTAGACCAGACATTTCAAACTTATTATCCAATTCCAAAATTTTTGTCCTTACCCTACTGCCTCCAGTTGAACTAATTTCTACCTCCTTGCTTTCATTTCTAATCAGTGATCTTAGATCAGACTCCTGACTGAATATAAAACACTCAGTTGTATAGACAATGATTACCTCTGAATCAATCTCGTCTAGACTAAGACCAGTATTTAATACTTTCTGTCATTCTTAAATAAATGCCAAGATGCTAACATAGCCTACTGATCATTACATGGTCCAGCTTTGAACTTACCTCGCCTTATTTCGATGTCATTATTTCCTTTAATTTTTGTGAAAGTGTTTTATTCTCTTCTGTCATCCAGTCTTCATAAACTGGTTCCTACCATGTGTTTACTTCACCCATGGAAAACATGCATCCCTTATTTGCCCAGTTAACTCCTATTCACACTTGAGTATTTAAAATCCTGAATCTGTCATTGATAAAATTATTATTCCATGAGTCAGAATCAACTCCATGGCAACTAACAACAACAATAACAACTGTTTAACAGTTCATCCACATTACTGGCAATTATGCCTGATTTAGTTGTATCTGCCACAAATAAAGTTACAGATATAGCAGACGTATCCAGTGCCAAGAGAGATCTCTGTGATCCAAAGTGAATGCTCATAAGCCTTTCTGTTGTTCTTGACTGGGTTTTCCATGTTCCTGAAGTTTCGCTGAGCTACACTGGTATGCTTTGGCTATGTCCCATGTGTCTCTCATCTTCTTCTTGAAACCAGCAACCTAGCCCAGACATGTTCTCATTGCAGTGGCTGAAGGTCAAGAGCAAGCCTGATTGCACCTCAACCTGTAACACCAAACAAAAAAAAAACCAAACCCAGTGCCGTGGAGTTGATTCCGACTCATAGCGGCCCTATGGGACAGAGTAGACCTGCTCCATAGATTTTCCAAGGAGCGCTTGGCAGATTCAAACCCCAGCCCTTCGGTTAGCAGCCGTAGCACTTAACCACTGTGTCACCAGGGTTTCCTGTTACAAGCCTGCTAAAATCCCATTGGCCAATCCCGTAGCGAGAGGGTTGGTCCAATCACTCTGTTCGCAGTGGGTGGGCTCTACAAAGTTAGGTTGAGAAAGGCTTGAAAACAGGGAGGTGTGAAGAAGTGGGGCAAACCAAACGATTTAACGTAGTTTACATAATTATTTCCAATTTTTCTATCTTATATGTGTTTTCATTTATTTGATGCTTAATAGTTATTTTGGCATTGTAGCATCATCCAATCTTACTCAAGTACATGCTTTCTTTGTTGTTTGTATTATTCCTTTTAAATTTTTTTTTCCTGATTTTAGTCATTTGGTTTAAGAGTCTTGATACTCTTTCAGATAACTTTATTTCAATCCATTTAGAAAAACACAAAGGAGAGCTGATGTAATATTTCCAGAAAGTTATAAAAATAAACATTAATATTTTGGCTTTGACTAGATTTTCTAAGCCAAAATGAGGTTTAGAGAAAATGATTGTACAATTACATGCTCTTTCTAAAATGTCTTCTTTTAATGCAGTGTCCAATGCATGCTTTGTTGTTTCCTCAGCAAGCACTAAATTTGATATATCCCAATTTCTAACCCAATTTGTATCCAAGAAACCTGACAGATCTACTGTATTCAAAGTTCAGGATCATTGAATACTCTTTAGGAAAAACTCTCAGAGAGCAAAGTAGAAGGACTGATTTGGTAGTTTCAAATGATATACCCCATAATCTCTACATTCCAGATGCTATCTGATTTTAAAAGGGCTTTTTGACACTGTGAAAATGTTCCAATATCAAGACATGCAGGGTAACCTAAATCTCTCAGAGGAGACCTTCCTCTGTGTCAGGGGGACAGAATGCAGCAATAGGTTTCTTTTGATTTAGGATTGCCTTTGCCATCAGAGAGAAAAACCATAACAGCACATAACAAATATAAATTAGAATGACTAAGATGATTTTCGGTAAGTAACATACCATGAACTTTAATTCAAGCTTGGGAAGCCAAGATAATATTCTGTAGTCAGTAGAAACCTATTTACTGAAAACAAACCTTTTAAATATCAACTGTTTTCAGAACATAAAATAAAAACCAAAATAAGATTTCATTTCATTGCATTTTTATATTTAGTGGCAATGTCTTTCTGCCATATGTATTGGGAAATGTATGAATATATAGACGTGTACTAGAAACATAGATTACAAACTTGAAAACTCATTTAAGTAATTTGTTTTTCAAACTTCCCATTTTAGAGTTTATTGTTGTCCATTCTTTTAGGCAGTCTGTCTTCAGTGATTTTATTTTTATTCTGAAAATTATAATCTTATAATTTTATTAATATTTCTGTTGGCCTAGATCCTACTTGTAAGGCAATAAGAACATTTGACTCTAATTGGATGTTAACCTTCTTTTTACTAGTTGTGCCTCTCTTCTTTCTATTCTTGGTTTCGATTTCTGATGGAATATATCTTTTTTTTTTCTAATACATTGCTGTAATGTTTTAAAGCAAAACCGGGAGTCAGCATGTAATAACTAAAATTGGATTGTGAAGGCCTCAGTTCTCATCTAAATATCGCAAATTTCTAAGATTTTACAGTGAGCAAATCGTTCAGCTTTTTAGCCTTAGTCTTGTTGTTATTAGGTGCCATCAAGTCAATTTCAATTCATAGCAACCCCATGTGACAGAGTAGAACTTCCCCATAGAGTTTTCTAGGTTGTGCTCTTTCTAGAAGCACATTCTCAGGCCTTTCTCCTGTGGAGCCACAGGATGGGTTCAAACCACCAACCTTTAAGTTAGCAGGAGAGCACTTAACTGTTGGGCTACTACGCTCCTTAGTCTTAGGTGTAATAACTTTTAAAATTAGTATGTTGGATCAAAAACTATTGGTTTTCTATGGATAATTCTGCCTTTGGTGTAAGTTACTATTTTAGGAACTTGTGCCCTCATAAGTCTTACCTATTTTGAAAAAGTGATAGTAATGAAATATCAGTACTTCAATGCAAAATTCATATAACTTTATCAAAAGAGCACACAATAAAAAACTTGTCTTGAAGGCCAGGTAGCTTTGGTGCCATAATTCTTAGTTTCCACAACTAGAAAGGGAAAGGACTTGAGTAGAGGATTTCTAAAGATCTCTTTAATCCCTGGAACACTATTGATCTAAGTTTGAGATAAAATATCTTTCATAACTACCAAAAAAGGAAAGCAATCTTAGGAAAAACTGGTATATCTGAAACTGATTCCTTGGATCATAAATCACTTTGATGAATATGTTAAACTTTCGTTATTTCTAGGAGACTCCTATAGAGACAAAACAACTCTTACTTGTGAGTTGTCAGGTATATACCTTTAATACAGGCTTTCAGTACTTAGGTAGATCTTAATTCATCAAAACAAACAGCTAATACTACAATTGTCCCTGTCTTAGTCATCTAACCCAGTGCGGTCAGTTGATTTAGTGCTGCTATAACTGCTTTCTTGGTGGTATGAGGTCCCCATGTCTCTCTGCTCTCTTTCATATCTCAAAAGAGATGGGCCTAAGACATTAATCTTGCAGATCTCATAAATATAACTGCCACTAATCCATCTCATTACATCATTGTGATAGGATTTACAACACAGGGAAATCACATCAGATGACAAAATGGTTGACAATCATACAATACTGGGAATCATGACCTAGCCAAGTTGACAGGTATTTTGGAGGGACACAATTCAATCCATGATAGACCAAAAAAATTTCTGCCCCTCAGATATTCAGCCTACTACATGTTCACCTCTTCTGATTAAGAACATACTATCTTTCTAGAAGGGAACCCTGATGGCGTAATAGTTAATTACTATGGCTGCTAACCAAGAGGTCGGCAGTTCAAATCTGCCATCTGCTCCTTGGAAACTCTATGGGGCAGTTCTACTCTGTCCTATAGGGTCGCTATGAGTCGGAATCAACTTGACGGCAATAAGTTTTGGTTTTAGTCTTTCTACAATAAAAAAAATGCTTGTTTAAATTCTGGGTAAGATTTTTCTTACGGTGCAAATCAATCCCATTCCATGGGGTATTATTCATGCCTCTTCCAAATTATTTTCTTGAGAGTTAATTATTTCTAATTCCAATGGTGTGATTCAGCACAGTGATGGAAAGAGCATATATTTGCATGCCAGAAAGACTCAAATTTGAATCCTGCTACTGCCACTTTTGGTTGTGGAAACACGGGTCATAATTTGTCTCTGGAACCTCAAATGCTCCTTCTGTAAAATGTGTATAATAGTTCTTATTTTGCAGATCTGTAGTAAGGGTAAATTTAGATAATATATGTGCAACCTGCATCATAGTGTCTATTATATAATTCATGAGTTAGTCTGGGCCCTCCAAGAAGCCTATCCCAAGAGGAAATTAGGGATAGAAGAATATTATTAGAGAAAATGATTATAAGGAAAAACATGGAGGGAACGGGGTAAGCTAGGAGAGATGATACTGATCTGATTCCAGGTACAGAAGAGATAGAGGAAGGAAGTGCAGTTCTAAGAGAGTTTGTCACGGCTGTCAGGGCATCCTCAAGCCAATGTTGCTTGTCGTAGGAATCCTTTACTGTACAAATGAGCTTCGGTCATGTCTCTGTCTTGCTCAATCATTGGCTGGGAACAACCTGTGAAAAGCATGGCATTGGAACACATGTGTTGATGGATTTTAGAGCATAGAACCTAGGATCGTTAGTCAATTATGGCCCTAGCAGTTGGAGATCTGAGAAACAAATTTTCATGGCCAGCATGATCCATCTCTTTTGGAGCACAGGTCTACTTCTCCACACACATTCAGGGAGCTTCTCCATGCTTCTGTGTGCTTATATTCTTGAGGAAAGACTCAGAAGAGGGAAGTTATGGGACAAACTACACACCCTGTAGTTCCAGTTGATTTCATGACTGCAACTGTTCCTAATTATCTCCCTCCCCACTATCCATTCTAAATTCCCTTCACCCTCACCTATCACCGTGGCAGATCATGTTGACTTAGCGGATGGTATTAACCAATCCTTCATTCCTGGGGGCAAGCATTTTCAGGCCAGGGTTGTTACAAAGTAGTAACAAAAGCACCCCGAGTGGATCACCTGGGTTCCATATGGATTTCTCCCTGGCCTCACTGTTTAAATTCAGTACAGTCAATTGCTGCTATTCAATACTAATTGCTCTTAATATTGTCATAGAAGCTCCTCTTCTCTTCTGCTGGTCCCTGGACACAAGTAGTCCAAAGTACTCTGTTGGCAGCTATCTCTCTAAGTTTGATGGGCCCCTTATTGTGTCCTGGGGTAAGAGTCATTGGGAATGCAGTGCAATATAAAAGTCTCTGACTTATTACATATAGTGCATCCTGAAGAATGGCACTCAGTACTTTCAGAGTGTTGGTCATAATTGGTGCTTCAGTGCCCTTTAGAAGGCATTTCCAAAGTCTATCAGGTCAGCTGCTTCTAGATTGTGAACTTTGTGCAGCCATATGCTGGTGCTAGTTCATACCAGCTCACACATTTTCAGAAGATTTTTACCTGGTTGACATCATGTTGGGAGCTTACATTTGGCATGCAGAGGCTATTTATACTATGTAAATCAGAAAGTGCTATAAATCTCTTTTCTCTCCCAGGACAGTTAATTTTAAATATTTACCAGCACATCATTGAGTATATGATACTCTCACCCGTTCTTCACTGTAAAGTGGGTACCCTGATTGAGTAATATGCTCTGTGGAATTCTGTGATTGTGGGTCAAGTATTCCCTAAACCCCAACGAGGAGTTATAACTGAGGTCCTGTGGGAAACAAAGGCAAGCCCATACCCAGAATAGTTATATATACCTGGAAGAAGAATCAATCACAGATCTTTGCTTAATAGAAGGGGCTCAATATAATCAACTTGCTACCAAGTGAATAGTGCCATACTAGGGGAGTCAGTGTTGGGCTTTATGTTTTAGAAAGAGAGACAATGTGGTTTAAATTGTGTTGCTACTAATTTACATGGCATTCCATGAATATACATAGCTTATAATAATATTTCAGATGTAGCACATCTGAAGTGGTGCCAGATTGTCTGCAAAAATTATGGCTGCCTTTTTCTTGTTTTTTTTCTTTGACCATTTAAACCACCTAGATTAACAAATGTGATATCAGTAGGGAAGTCAATTGAGATTGTGATTCCCTTAATTGTACATTATAAATGTTTTGGTAAAACGAACAGTTTAAATTGTACTTTGGTAGATTTCCAACATTTCAGCCATCACTGGACTGCTAGTGACATTCATTTCTTCCCTGAAACTATGAAGGATATTATAGTTAAAAATGAAGAATTATACTTTAAAATTTCTAAATATGAAGTTATAATTCCAAAACTTTTTTAAAGATAAATTCTAAAGAGGAATATAGAATTAGATTTAATGACCTTATTTGCTAGGCCAATTCTAAGTTAACTTAGAGACAAGGAATTATGATTCTAAATATAAAATTACTTGAAAATAAAACTGATTAAGTGAAATATACTATAAATAACTTCTCATAATAATAGTGTGTTAGTTTATTTCAAAACTATTAATTATCTTTATTCATTTCAAAGCCACATATAAACAGTGGCTGCTCATAGGAAGATAATATTAAAAACATAGGTATTGAAAAAAGCAAAATGGTAATAATTGATAACAGCTTTGCAGAAAAAGCAACTTATGAAATGTAAAAAAAAAACATATCAGGTTTTAAATATATAAGAATCATTGCTTTCACTGCATAGTCAAAGTATTTCATGATTTAAACTATTCATATTACCACTTTTTATTTTAGTCTATATAATACTAAAGAGAATATCCACTCTTCTTATCAGCATTGGGGAGTTCTATAATAAGCAAACTAATAAAATGAATTTCTGTTAACGTATAGTCCAAATCGTACTATTTTATCTTTTACTATTCATTTGTTTGCTCCCTAGTGAGTACAAACATTTTCTCAAAATTTATTTGGTACATTCTTTATTCTTTCACAAATCTTTGATTAGCATCTATTACTCATTTATCTGTTGATGTCATATTATTTAATTTCTCAATATGCCTGAGTTTTTATTATATAAGATAGGTTAACCATACGTTATAATTGTTGAAAATACTTTTTTCTTTGATTCGCCTTTTAATAGTTTATATTGCTTTTGAGTTAAGTAAGTTAACTATGGTGGTAGATTGCTTCTGGTTAACTAATTGTTTATCTGACCATTTATTTTCAGAGTCCTTGAATACCTATTATTTCTTGCCTGTACCTTAACTGCTGGTGTTTTTCAGGAATTTTTATTTTATGTTCTTCCCAGGGTGATATAAACTATACCCGGCTTTAAGCTGTGACCAACTGCTGATGACCCTCACATTTATATTATGTCTCTAAAGAGGAATATAGAATTAGATTTAATGACCTAATTTCCTAGGCCAATTCTAAGTTAACTTAGAGACAAGGAATTATGATTCTAAATATAAAATTACTTGAACATAAAACTGATTAAGTGATATATACTATAAATAACTTCTCATAATAAAAATGTGTTAGTTTATTTCAAAACTATTAATTATCTTTAAACATTTCCTAGCCACATATAAATTTATCCAGTTTCGTGAAAGTTGCCACCTGGATGTTCCTCACTCACCCCAAATAAAAGAAGCCCCACGTGATACCTGTCAACATCCTCTACCCCAGTAAATGTGCTTACTGGAAGTTAACAGCAGCAATCATCCAGTATGATAGGCTTGAACTTGTTTTATTTCAAATGCTTTCTCTCCTCTACCTCTACCTCTAAGTTATAAATGTCTCTTAAATCTGCCATTTCCTCTTTTTTTCATCTGCCATTGCATTTGTTCAGATTCCCATTCTTTTATCAGAGAGAGACTAGCTTCTTTCAAATACTTCAAAATTATCTTCGTAAATTTTCTGTTCTAATAGTTATATTTATCTTCCACTTATCAAATCAACTCTAATGTATTTGTAGAAAAATATAATTAAGTTTAATTATTTAATAAAATATTCACAATAAGGTTTTGAGAAATATGTTCACTGTGACTGGTTTTTGGTATTACTAATATTTAAATTTTAATAATTGAATAAAATATGTATTATGTTCATTAGCATAAATAAATCTGTTCTGGAATTATCTATCTTTATGGTAGCATTGATTTTACAAATGTTCATGATAAAATACTGACAATTAGACTAATACTTCATAGGTGTGTGGTTATATTTAAAATCAACGACATTTGTAATGCCTGTGCTACTTGATAGTCATTCTAAATTCCTGACAGAAATCAGCAGATGATAATAAACAGCCAGACTTTGACATTATTAAATGATACATGAGACAGTTATGCTAATTTAACCTTTGACTTCTCCATCATTTACCATCTAAACGTCTCTTTTGAAATAAAATTGCAGCCCTATTACTTAAAAAAAAAAAAAATGGCTCTGAACCTATTTTTTTTTATTAAAAAGATATTAACTTTTCAGAGAAATCACTAGAGAATTTAATCTCTATTTGATTCCAGAATGCAAATATAAATAAAACAGGAACTTTGTATTTTTATGTCAGTTAATTTTACAAATCACTCTTCGCTAAGATTTTAAATAAAAAGTGATTATCATTTATATTTATAATATGTGAAGAAAGCCTGTCTTTTAACGTTGTAATAGTATAGTCATTGTGATAGTATACACACACACACATATGTATAAAACCAAACCTGTTGCCGGTGAGTCAATTCCAACTCATAGCGACCCTATAGGACAGAGCAGAACTGCTCCCTAGGGTTTCCAAGCAGCACTTGGTGGATTCGAACTGCCGACCTTTTGGTTAGCAGCCATAGCTCTTAACCACGGTGCCACCAGTGCACGGTGCACATATATATATGTGTGTGTGTGTGTGTGTTGTTAGGTGCCTCGAGTTAGTTCCGACTCATAGCAACCCTATATACAACAGAATGATGAAACACTGCCCAATCCTGTGCCATCGCCACAATGCTTGCTATGTTCGAGTCCATGTTGCAGCCACGGGGTCAGTCCATTTCACTGAGGGTCTCCCTCTGTTTCTTGGATCCTCTACCAAGCATGACGTCCTTCTCCAGGTACTTATCTCTCCAGATAACATGTCCAAAGTACAGGAGATTAAGTCTCACCATCCTCACTTCCAAAGAGCACTCTGGCTGTATTTCTTCTAAGACAGACTTGTTTGTTCTCTGGCAATCCATGGTATATTTAATATTCTTCACCAACACCATAATTCAAACACATCAGTCTTCCTTATTCAATGTCCAGATTTCACATGCATACAAGGCAATTGAAAATAACATGTTTTGGGTCAGGCATACGTTAGTCCTTAAAGTGACATCTGTGCTTTTTAACACTTTTAAAGGGGTCTTTTGCAACAGATTTGCCCAATTCAATATGTAGTTTGATTTTTAGACTGCTATATCCGTGGACACTGATTGTGGATCCAAATAAAATGAAATCCTTGACTTCAACATTTTTTCCATTTATCATGAGGTCGCATCTTGGTCCAGTGTGAGGGTTTTTGTTTTCTTTATGTTAAGGTGTAATCCATACCGAAGGCTGTAGTCTTTGATCTTTATCAGTAAGTGGTTCAAGTCCTTTTCATTTTCAGCAAGCAAGGTTGTGTTATCTGCAAATTGAAGGTTGTTAATATCTTCCACCAATCCTGATGCCACGTTTTTCTTCATATAGTCCAGCTTCTCTGATTATTTGCTCAGCATACAGATTGAATAAGTATGTGAAAGGATACAACTCTGTTTCGTTCTGTTGTTGGAAACAACTTGACGACACCTAAAAACAACATATACATACACACATATACGTGTATATATATATATATATACCAAAAAAAAAAACCATTGCCATCTAGTTGATTCTGGTTTATAGTGACCATATAGGATAGAGCAGAACTGCCCCATTGTGTTTCCAAGGTGATAAATCTTTACAGAAGCAGACTGTCACATTCCTCTGTTGTGCTGCTGATGGATTTGAACTGCTGACCTTTTAGTTAGCAGTGGAGTGCTTAACCTCTGCACCACCAGTGCTCCTCATGTATATATTACATGGATATAAATATTGTTTTATTTTTCAGTGAATAATAATGACTGAGGATTTTAGAGATCATAAAATGATGGTTGTTATTTGTGAGGGTAAGAATAGAGAGGGTGAAAATTATACCATGGAAATTTCTCAAGCTACTGTATGCTTCATACAGGTTCTGTTTTGCTTCATACAGGTAATTAAAGCAGTAGAAGAAGGTTACCGTCTGCCAAGCCCCATGGACTGTCCTGCTGCCCTCTACCAATTAATGCTGGATTGCTGGCAGAAAGATCGAAATAGCAGGCCCAAGTTTGAGGAAATAGTCAACATGTTGGACAAGCTGATACGTAACCCAAGTAGCTTGAAGACGCTGGTTAATGCATCAAGCAGGTAAAAAGGCCAACCTGAGAGATTGTCCTGAATGTAACTAATTCAGATTGATGCCACAAATATTTTTCAA
Source organism: Loxodonta africana (assembly GCF_030014295.1). Taxonomy (NCBI): domain Eukaryota; kingdom Metazoa; phylum Chordata; class Mammalia; order Proboscidea; family Elephantidae; genus Loxodonta; species Loxodonta africana. Next base: position 91,788,133 of record NC_087346.1, read on the forward strand.
TAACATAACCATTCTGTATTTTTAACCTGTTAATCTAAAGGACATTATTTGAATATAATTTTTGAATAACATTACTTTCTTATAATGAACGGTATATAGCAGTGACATATTTTAAACCAGAGATCTCTAACAGTAATTACTCTTTGATGTCTTTAGAATTCATTTTAGTGTCTGTCACAGCTGATGAACATTGTCAACCCCTTTAGGGACACTTTTTCTCTTCTACAGTTGTACACAGATATTTGGTTAATCATTTTGAGTGAAATTTGATCAAAACTTACAACTCTGATAAATGAGTGTGCTTGTGGAGAAAATTTGCATGAGCAAATGAACATACTTTTAGTTTTCTGAATGAGACACGAATGTATTTAAATATTGCTGCATATTTGTGAAGTATGCTTTTCCATTTAATCTGAAAAATTATAGAATTTTCTCAAAAAATGAACCCATCTTATTCAGTACTTGAAAATTCACTGTATTTTAGACTGTTTTCTATTTTTATAAGAAGTAGCATCATGAAGATGACTGAATCGTCTATCTATTATGATGAAATCAATGAGAAATATTTTGTTGATAAAGTTATAGAAGTTCTGTGATTCCGATGTACCATTTGTTTACAAGATAAAAAGTCATTTTAAATACAAGTGAGGAATGAAACTTCAGTTCTGTTCAGGCATCGTTAAGTTTCTGTGTAGCAACTGGAGAATGCAGCTTATTAGCAATTATTTCTCATGTTGTTTCCTAAATATCTGCTTTTAAATGATTTATTGTCATGTAAAATATGAACTTATTCTCTTGTCTACTTGCTTAATTATGTTGTGTAAGATGTCACATATTCACTTAAGAAAAGGAAAGTCATAAAAGCAATTTTTTTTAATGTTCTGTTTTTAATGTACATCAGCTTCATTATCACTATAGTTTGATAGCACTGAAATTTTGAAAGAAATTTTATATTTTATTATAGGCTGTGTATTGTACTCAGTTTACTAGAATGGAAATAAACGTATAGGGATTCATTTAAACAGATTTGGCTTTAAGACTATACCACTCACTACTCATCCTTGTTTCAGTCATCTACCCATATCACTTCTAGGTATCAGTTACTGGCTCATTGTCTATCTCTCTCCAGCCCTACCATGTCAAAAGTCTTGGTGATTTCAGTATCCTTATAGATAATATTCCAATATCTTTCAAGTGCTGAATAAGACTGATTCATTTTTTATAGGATAATTCTGTAATTTTTTAGATTAAAGATTTCTTGAAATCTTATCCTCCAATTATTTTATTCTTTACCTGTTTTTTTTTTTTTTTTTTTTTTTTTTACCCTGTCTTGGGCTCTCTTTTATAGTCCTTGCTGTTACCTGAAACTGCAGCATGTTCATAATCCCAACTTTAAGATCCTACTGTCCATCTGCTGCCTCCTACTTTTCCATCTCCAACAACTTTTTGACACTATTGGGACTTGAGGTCCTTTGGTTTTGCTATTTTTTCACAATCTCTCGCTTGACTGCACCCCTAACTCACTTTAGATTAAGTTGCGTGGCCGTTCATTGTCATCAACTCCCTTCAGTGTCTACCAAACTAGCTTGGGAAATCACAACTCTCTTTAAATCCAATTCTTCACCTACTCCTAACTCCTTGTCTGCACCCCCACAAAGAAACATAGGTGAAAAAAGCACAAGTCTTACTGGTTTTACAATAGCCTCCTTGCTGTTCCTAGAACATGCCAAGTACAATCTCATTTCAGTCTTTAACAATTGCTATTTCCTCTGCCTGGAAAGTACTTCTTCCTCTGTCATTTCCTTCAGTTCTTTACTCAAATGTCATCTCCTTAATGAGGCCACTGTGTTTATGAGAGCAATTCTTCTCCTGGCCTTTATAACCCTCCTTCCTCTATCTAATACATTACATTTCTTTATTCACTTATTTTGCTTACTGCCTGATGCCCCCATGGTAAGTTCAAATGTAAGCTCCATGAGGAAGGTTTTTGTCTTTTTTATAGCTGCTGTATTCCAAGTACCTAGTATGCATAAATGACATTGGGCTTGTGAACCAATTCGTTGAAGCAACACATACAAAGTACATTAAAATTTTACTAGTTTATATATATATATATATATATATATATATATATATATATATATATATATAACTAACTGTGTTCTTTGGATTAGTTCACTGCTGTTTCCAAAATTAGCTTTCTTATTCATTATAAAATTATACATGTTTACTGTAAAAATAAATGGAGGAAGTAAAATAATAACAACTAAAATGAGAAAATTACCTATATTTATCTTCCAAAGACAGTTGTTAACAATATTTTCATATATTCTTCTAGATATTTTTCCTTGTATGCATTTGCAGTTCTTTTTGTTTTGTTTTTATCACATTTGAAATTATACATGCACAATATTTTGTTACCAGCCACATTTACTCAAAATACTCTCTATGTATCTTTTAAAGTCAATATATGTGGATCATCATTCTTATTGGTGACAAATGCTACAAGATATTCATTTATTCATTCAGCAAATATGTATTCATCTACTGTGTCATGCTTTGGGCTAGGTGCTAAGTATATCTGAGACACTGTTGGGGAAGAAAGATATTGAATGAAATGAAAAGCTTAAAAAAATAGTTTTGTTTCGCTTTGGGGAAAGGGTGAAAGTAGGAGTCAGGAGGACAATTAGTAGGCTAGCATAGTTTTGCTGGTGGGGCAAGATGGTGTCTTAAACTGAGATGGAGAGAAGCGGTCAGATGTGCAGTATATCTGAAATAAAATGGATAGAAGATACAGTAATAGATTGGATGAGGAGATTGAGGGCAAGGAAGTGGTAGGCTGTTGTTTCATGTGCTAAAATGAAGAGCGCTTCAGGAGGAGTTGGATGTGGAGAAGATGAGGAGTATGAGTTTGGACATGCTGTGTAGTCTAGTGAGAAACGAAGAGGCATGCAGTAAGTGCACGGATATATGAGAAACAGGCTGGAGATAAAAATCTAAGAAATGTTCATTTATCAGTGCTATCTTACGTCATAAAAATGGGTAAAATTACCTAAAACAGAGTGCAGTTATAGCCTAAATAGAGAAGATACAAGAACAAGCCCTGGAGTGCTCCAGATTTTAAAATCTAGAAAAGAAGGAGTAACAGCTAAAGGAGATTGTGGAGAGGCCAGGATACGGTGTCATGGTAGCTCCAAAAGAGAGAATAGCAATTCAAAAGAGGTTGAGATAGAATAGCATTTCCAGTAGGACATAGTGTTTATGGTTGAATGTTTCTTAGATGTCATTCACCATATAGATTAAAATATATCTACAGATTTTGGCAAATAGTGATTATTACTCACCTCAGCCAGAGAAACTTCAGAATGATGTCTGAAGAAATTAGATTGGGGTAGGTTGAAGTGTAAACGGGGTGTGAGAAAGTGAAGAGAGCAAGGGTAGAAAGGTCTTTGTGTCTTAAATCTCGTAGCTGAAGTTACTCCCGTTGATTATTTAATTTTCAGTGTTCACTTTCATTGACAAACAAAAAGGCACGTGTACCTTTTGCCTTTTTTTGCTGATTGTTTCCTTAGGATACACTTCTAGAAATCATCATCATTATCGTCATCATCATTATTAATCAAAGAGTATAAACTTAGTGTAGTTAAGAGCATCTTATTGTTTGGTTGATACTATTTCTTTTTCGTATGTATTTGAAGTTATATTCCCTTTTCTAGGTTCTACCTCTGCTAGGTGAATTAATAAGTATCCCCTATGTAAGAATATAAGCTAAGAAATAAATAGCTTCTGGACATCCTGGGAAATTAGCTTAAATAAGCGTGATTTCTTCTTGCAAAATCTAGGTGCAACTGACTTTATATGAATTATCCTGTGCATCTATATTTAGTAGCATTTTTGTAAAAGAACAATAGTTGGAAGTAAATAAATATAAGTCACATGAAATTTATAGCTAATGGTTTGTTTTACAGAAAATTTACTTATTAACCCATTATAAGTCCTTATTAATATGGATTTTAGTAAAAAACCTCTCAATAAGGTGATTTTATGTTCTCCCAAATTTTATTTTCTTTCGTGTTAGTGTTTGCATATTTTCCCTATAGAGACTTCTAGACCCAAAGATCCATTAATGTAAGCTAATTTTGTAATGAATTCTGTTATGAAAGATTTTAAAATGTTACTTTTAATATTTATGTTTTATGTATTTTAGAGTATCTAATTTATTGTCAGAACATGGGCCACTGGGATGTGGGGCGTACAGATCAGTAGGTGAATGGCTAGAAGCAATCAAAATGGGCCGGTATACAGAGATTTTCATGGAAAATGGATACAGTTCAATGGACGCTGTGGCTCAGGTGACCTTGGAGTGAGTAATTTTTCTGATAATTTTTACATAAATGTTGGGGCGAGAAAAATTGTTCAGAAACCAATTTAGATGGGGGCAAGGGGGATCAATTAACCTTTGTCTATGTGTGCAGTAGCTTTCAAAGAAGCCTCATCTGTTTTTTAGCCTGTATTGTTAACAACTGCATGGTTAATGCTACTCATTGCCAATATCTTTGCTTCTAACAAATAGCATTTGAGTATTTGAATAATTGGAGTAGCAGCTCCTTGGCAAAATACTGGTATTTTGTGTTGTGGAAAAATGTTTTCTTGATAAAGTTTTTATACTGGTACCTATGTTATACGAATGTAAATACAAAACAAAACAAACTGTAAGCACAATTGGTGTGGCTACTCCTGTATAACTACAAAACATCATCTTAAAATTTGGCTCTCTGTGATGACTATCCAAGTAATAGCAGCTTGCACAAAGCTCGTGAGGGCAGGAATCTTATTTAATCTCTAAGTGGTGCACCTTATATCCTTGCAGTACAAGGATATATTGGATCCTGCCTCAGATTTGTTTTTAGTGCAATCTCAGTGGAACCAATTGTGCCCTTTTCTGTTTGCACGTTTAAGATAAAATTTATCAAATTTTATTCAATAAAAATCACTAGAGTTAAGTACTAAATTTCTTAAGGTTGTCAGTTGTTTGTATTTCATTAAATACTCTGTATGTGTTATTATTTTAATATTTGTTATTTGTGAAAACTAACTGTCTCCATGGTAGTTTCATTTAGACTATGTTAATGTTAATATTTTAACCTGTGAATTTAATAACTTACTTAAATTAACTACAAATTCAAAGGTTAAAATATTGTTGTAATATTGGAACATGGTAGAATATTCTAAAGCACTAAACCACAGTCTTTATTCCATTACTTCACATGATATGCACATTGAGCATTTCTCTTTCACCATGTCTGTAGTTAGAGCATTCTTTGATTCAGCAAATTCACTGTCCACACCCACAAAAGGGAACAGGGTACCACCATTTATCACCAGTTAATGTCACATTCTCAGCATTTTTTGTCTTTCACGCCTATAACTAAAAGGACTTAAAATCACCAGTCAGCTTACTCTCAATTTATGGGATCCCATTCACTGGGTTATTCACACCATCACCACCAAATCACGTACTTAATCACACATACACTTTGACTATTATTTCTTTGGACACAAAGAACTCATTTGTGCTGTATTTGAAATAGTAAACTGAAAAATTTACTGCTAATTTAAAACTATTTTTACATGATTGCTATTTAATTTTTCAGTAAAAATGGTCATTTTAATTTATTAAATTCATTTGTCATTTTATATTAAAATGATATTGTAGGTATTTCTTCTACCCAATGTCAGATTACTTGTAATATATATAATAAAATTATTTGCATTAAATGGTGTCTCTTTTTTTATTAAAATAGCACATATTCACATATGTATATTTGCTTCTCCCTTCAGAGAATATTTTTTAATCACAAATAATGGTTTTGCATTAGCTGTGTGTGTTTCACTTTATTTCTTCGGGGTCTCAAAACGCTAGAAATGAGTTGTATATTTTACAATTGCGGTTTCAGTTTTTCTTAGTTCCTTTAATTTTTTTTCTCTTTACTTTGTTTTCTCCCCCTTCTATTCCTAAACTCTTTTCTTTTTAAATATTTTCTTTCAAGTCCTGACAGCCTCTTCTATCTTCTTTTCATGATTCTTCTCCATCTCATGCCTACACTCTAGTAATTATTCTCTAGTCAATTTTTATCTACTTCGTTCAGTTTATTCTCCCTGTCTTTATTACTTTCATTAGCTTGCTGCCTCTTGGTGCATTGCCTCCTTTCTTATATTTTGTCTTTAAATTCATTTACTCTGACTGGAAGAGTTATAAGAAACTGGCAGACTTAGTGACATCTTCCTGTTCAGAGAATATGGCACTGTGTTGGTCCCCTGACATCAACTGCATCTGATCCCAAGGGCCTAAAATCATTAACACATTCCTAACTAGGAATTGGGCCAGCAAACCCTAGCTCCAGTGAAGGTGACTTCTTAGAGAGACAGGCATCTTTAAACAAAGGTCTTGTTTATGGTAGTTTTAAGCATATTTTTCTAATTGGTAGGAGCAAAATTATCAAAGTATTAACTAACTCAAAAATAGGGAGCAAACAGTTATTTCTTTGGTCAAGAATTTAAAAAGTGGTCATCTTTGCATTCTACTTGCCCTTCCTCAGAAAAGCCAGTCACTGCTAAGGACTAATGGTAAAGTGAACTTGAATATTAGTAAAAGACAAAGGCAAGCTCTTAGAACACTGTTATTAATTTTTCACACATGGTATTTACCCAATATTTAAATATTGATTTTATGCAGCCTGTATAATACTATAAAAATAATAAATATTATTACCAAAGTTATTGCCAAGATGTATTAAAAACTGGAAACTGGAAGAATATATTTATAGCATTAAAAAATGCTTAGAAAATAGTCAAAATAATAAGGGAAATGATCAAACTACCATATGCGTACACTAAAGAGTGTTATAATTTGTACCATCAAATTTGTTTTCATAGGAGGTCTAAGAGGAAGAAAAAAATAGACAAATTTTCAAAACCACATAATTTGGTTTAAAATTTCTTTCCTAAAGGTTGATTTTAATTTGTTTATGAGTTTTTGCCACCACATGCATGTATGACTTAACTTGGAAAGTACGTGAAGAACTTAGAAGTCTTAGAGTCAAAGCATGTTTAATAAAAGTGGTTTTCAACCTTTGACATTTCTGTATGCTGTTCTCTGTGTATTTTTTGCTGTTTTGTGTACAGCATTCATATTAAAACAACTATTGTGGCAGTAATGGTGCCAATTTGTACTAGTATGTATAAATGCAGTGAGTTATTGTCCGCAGGGGGAATTGTGAGCTTGAAATGAGGTGCAAATTGAGTCAAAAGATTGGAATTAACACAGAATAGCAGCTGTTTTTAAAGCTCTTTGTCAGATCAGTTCTGCTAACCTTTGATTATTCAGAAAACTGAACAAAATCCAATTTATTCAAATGTTACACCAATTGTGGTGTAAGCAGAAGAAGTTCCTATCAGGATTATTTATTAGAATGAGCCTTAAGCTGCTAAAATAAAGGTTTTCTCAGTTCAGAGCCAAGCAGATTTCTTATCAATAAAGTCATTATGCATAATTTATCATACACTTATAGTATGCAAAGGATTATTTATGATCTGCTATGTTCTACTGGGGCCCTGGTCACGCAGTGGTTAAGAGCTTGACAGCTAACCAAAAGGTTGGCAGTTCAAATCCAGCAGCTGCTCCTTGGAAACCATATGGAGCAGTTCTCCTCTGTCCTATAGGGTAGCTATGAGTCGGAATCAACTCGATGGCAGTGGGTTTGATTTTTTTGGTATGTTCTACCACACTTACAGTACATGAAGGACTGCTTACTATCCTCTGTGTTCTATATAACTAAACTAAAACTCCAGTCCTAGTGCTCATCCATGACAAAGCCATGGTTAAATCTTTTATTTCTAAATGTAAACATATTTATCTGTACAGTAGAGACATAAATAATTATCAAGATTCTTCTAAGTTAATAAAGAATGTTAAACATGCAACTGCATTTAAAAAAATCTATGACAAAAGGAATAAACATTGAAATTTACTGAATATTCAATAATCTCTGCCTTCTATCCAACCAGTGTTGATGGAGCTAATTACCAATGATATGCTTGAAAGATGTACAAAGCAGAAGCGAAAAAATTAGTATGGCAATGAATCACCCACAAATGGGTAAAAGAGTTCCTGGATAATCAAGAACTAGCTTGAATTTTAGGAGCCCTGGTGGCACAGTGGTTAAAGCAATCAGCTGCCAACCAAAGGGTCAGCAGTTCAGACCCACCAGTTGCTCCACAGGAGAAAGATGTGGCAGGCTGTTCCCATAAAGATTAACAGCCTTGGAAACCCTACGGGGCAGTTCTACTCTGTCCTTTAGAGTCGCTGTGTATAGGCATTGACCTGATGGCAATGAGTTTGGTTTGAATATCAACTAGACACTCCTTGTATTTCCATCTTTTGTTATTCTGCCACTTGAACATCAAAATATCAGTGTTTCTCCATTGTTTGATATTATATAATAATGCTTTTAAAAATGCTAGAATGCAATAACATACAACGGCAATTCATTGTGTTTACAGCTTTTCTAAAACTCATCATGCATTGTCAACAAAAATTCAAACTATATGTTATGTAACAATACTATTCTCATTGAGCTTAGATTTACAAGCCTGTCTTGAAATATAGTTTCTCATCATTGGACTTGATCATGGGTACTGTTTAACATTACATGTGGTCAATAAAATCAGTATACTATTTATAAGGGAGACACTCTTAAAACTTTGTCTAGCTATAAAATTCCCTATAGAAAAATAAAATGAGTAAACTAGCATATCTCACACCATTTCTAAATATTTTTTAAAAAGGCTTTTCCCTATTTAAGTCAGTAGCTTCCTTATTAACTAGTAAAATATATAATTTTTATCAAATTTCTCTCACATTATTACTACTAAGTTGTGCATTTAATACGTACTTTATGTAGTAAAACGAGAATTGTTGGAAATTGCGATATGTATGAGATACACCAAACCCACTCCCGTCAAGTGGATTCCAACTCATAACGACCCTGTACGACAGGGTAGAACTTCCTCACAAGGTTTCCAAGGCTACAAATCTTTACAGAAGCAGACTGCAATATCTTTCTCTTGCAAGCATGAGACAAAGCTACTTAAAATATTTTAATGCTTTTACCAATATTGGAATAAATGTGATTAACCTTTATCATAAATCCTGTGCAAATATTATCTTAGCTCTCATTTGTAGTATCATTAGAAAAATATTAAAGGGATGTTTTAAAGAAACTACTCTGCTTTTGAAAACCATAATCACTTGCATAAACGATCTCGTTTCTCTCACATTTTTTTTCACTAAAAAATCGCATTGTATAAAGGTACATGTACATTGCATACCTTAAAATCATGCTATTTTATAAATACTGGCACATTAATTTGACAGCTTTTGAAATCATGACAGTGCATAAAACACAATGTGTGTTTTATAACTTCATTTATCCCATTAAGAGACAAAAAGATTCAATGGGTTTACATCATTTGTATTCATTAGATCATAAATTTATTTTGTAATAAAAGTATATGCTTACCTCAGAAGCTCCTCTCATGCCCCCTGTAGTCATTAACCGCCCCCCACCAAGGGTAACCACTGTCCTAACTTCGCTATAGCTTTGCCTGCTTTTAAACTTCATAAAAATGGAATAATATAGTATATAAAAAACAAAAAAAGTATATGCTTAGTTCAATGGGAAAATTAAAAGGAATTTAACTTAAAATCTAAAGGTATGAAATATTCTGAAGAAGAGCTGATTTTACTAGCCCGTAAACATGAACTCTATACCTGAATTTGTTAACCAAATAGAATTCCTCAGACATTCACTGTTTAACATGATACGTATATCATGAAAAAAATAAATTCCAAAAACACTGAGCTAGAGTCATTCTTGTGGTCAAGTCAGTTTCAGAAAATGAAGCTATATTTGTATCTAATACAGTGGAAATAAAAAGAAGTTAAATCAGTGAGTTGATGTCATTTAGACTAAACAACTAAGAGTTGGAATATCGAACACACCTGACTGCACACACAGACACACTTTTCAAATTAAGACTTTGATACCATATATACAATGTCTATATTGCATGCGTAGGAAAACTTATAAATTGTTTCCTTCAGGTCATTCAAAATAAAGTATAATGGCAATTTGTAATAGCTCATTTCTAATAATTGGTAAAGCAATTATGACTTGTCAAATTTAAGTACTTAAATTGTGCAAGTGTGAGTGTGTGTGTATGTTTGTGTGTTGGCACTTCCTAACCTTCATTCATCAGACTCACCTATGGGCATATAAAACATATGTTTTAAACTTCATTTTGTTCCTAATTAATTAAATTCTGTATTAGAGATTGATTGCTTTCAGATTAAGGAATGTTAAAATTTAATTTCTTTTTTCCTGGCATAGGTCCAAAGTTTGCTAGTGAATACCCATGGGTACCTATATCTACACAACTTCTTAATACATTACATATGGAAACACAAGAATATTAATTAATCCATAATCTGAAACTGCCATTGCCTCAAAGAAATACATGCTTGATTCCCTTCATCAGATATCTTCTTTCTTTCAGTATTTTAATTTTTTGAGGTTACATCTACAAAGTTCTCATTTTACAGATGAATAAAGAGTTGCACAGAGTTTGAAGTTCTGTGCTTGATTATCATGTTTCTCAAAATAATGAGAATATATGAGCATGGACTGGTGTCAGGTGCCTGGGTTCTGCCTCGGCTGTTACCTACTGGCCGTGTTATCTAGTCGAGGGGTTTCAATTTTCTAATGTTTTGTTTCCTTGTTGATAAAGGAAGATTAGAAAACAAATCTTTCTCATAGAATTATGTATTTTCCTAGAATGTAGGAAGAAGCTGTCTATAAATGTCCCCTACTATTTTTATATTTAGTACTGTGGTTCTCAGCTAGGTAGATTTTGCAACTCAGATGAGATTTGACAATGCCTGGAGCTCTGGTGGCACAGTGATTAAAAGCTGAGGCTGCTAACCAAAAGGTCAACAGTTCAAATTCACCAGCCACTTCTTGGAAACCCCATGGGGCAGTTTTACTCTGTCCCGTACAGTTGCTGTGAGTTGGAATCAACTCGACAGCAGTGGGTTTGAGTTCCTGGAGATATTTTTGCTTGTCACAAAGAGAGAGGATTGCTGTGATACTGGCATCTAGTGCATAGAGGCCAGAGATGGTACTAAACATCCCACAATGTATAGGACAGTGCCCCATAACAAAGAATTATGTAAATAGTACTGAGGCTGATAAACTCTAGTTTAGTAGAAAATGGAAGAGAAAGTCTTTCTTTTTCCTATGTTAGTCTATAATTAGTATTTTGTAGCAGTCTATTTCCTAACTACATCGATTTTGTTTAAAATAAGTTTTTACTAGTTTTTTTTTTTTTTTTAAACTTTTGCTGATAAATGCCTTGCAACCCTACCATTATTAATACCTTTACATTGTACTCTGTGGTAGCTCGGTGGCACAAACAGTTAAGCACTTCACTACTAGCTGAAAGATTATTGGCAGTTCAAACCTACCCAGAAGCGCCTTGGAAGACAGGCCTGGCAATCCACTTCTGAAAGGTCATAGCTTTGAAAACCCTATACAGCAGTTCTGCTCTGCACAAATGGGGTCTTCATACTTCAGAACCAACTAGATAGCAATTAAAAAAGACATGCTGTACACTGGCGTCTTATAGCTATCATACCTTCTAAGAAGTTTATTCACAATATTAAAAAAAAAAAAAAAAGTTTCCTCCATAGGTGTCAATTGCTTCTTTTTAGCTACTTGGCATTTCCTGGAATTCTCATAAGTAATCAGGGAAACATAAAAGAGGAAAAGAAATCTAAGATACTATTTGACTAAACAATTCTTTTCAATACTTATACACATAAAGCCTAGATTCCATTTCATTTAACTTCTATCCTCTGATAGTTAAACTGTTTTTTTGAGTTATCCAAAACTCCTAAAATTTATCTATGATGATTCTAATGTCAATGCATTCAATTCTATAAGACTACGACACTCTGAAATCAATACATTTACCGG